>NW_024745130.1:0-31174 GCF_018991925.1 Homarus americanus | reverse complement strand
TCCCCGGTCACAATTAGAAGATTGTGGGTTCGAATCCTGGTGGGGTGAGGTGTTGATTATATGAAGAAGTCCGCGTGCTTTATTGGGCTAATGAAATATATATGGATCCTCGTGTTTCGAAGCCGGATTTGGTAAAACGTTGCTCTGATCACCTAAGCGGCATGGGTGGTCCCCATTAGAGGTTCACGGTGCCATAAGCTCATTGAACAGTCTTTGTGTGAAATATAGCAGAGTCTACGAATGCTTTTAGTGTCCTGGTGGCCCAGAGGTAGCATTCCCCGGCCACAATTATAAGATCGTGGGTTTAAATCATGGTGGGGTGAGGTGTTTATACGTAGAAATCCGCGTGCTTTATTGGGCTAATGAAATATATATGGATCCTTCTTGTTTCGTAGCCGCATTTGGTAAAACGTTGCTCTGATCACCTAAGCGGCACGGGTGGTCCCCATTCGAGGTTCATGGCGCCATAAGGTCGTTGAACAGGCTTTGTGTGAAATATAGTAGAGTCTAGGACTGCTTTTATCGTCCTGGTGGCCCAGAGGTAGCGTCCCCCGGTCACAATTATAAGATTGTGGGTTCAAATCCTGGTGGGGTGAGGTGTTGATTATATGTAGAAGTCCGCGTGCTTTATTGGGCTAAGGAAATATATATGGATCCTCGTGTTTCGAAGCCGGATTTGGTAAAACGTTGCTCTGATCACCTAAGCGGCACGGGTGGTCCCCATTAGAGGTTCACGGCGCCATAAGCTCATTGAACAGGCTTTGTGTGAAATATAGCAGAGTCTAGGAATGCCTTTAGTGTCCTGGTGGCCCAGAGGTAGCGTTCCCCGGTCACAATTACAAGATCGTGGGTTCGAGTCCTGGTGGGGTGAGGTGTTGATTATATGAAGAAGTCCGCGTGCTTTATTGGGCTAATGAAATATATATGGATCCTCATGTTTCGAAGTCGCATTTGGTAAAACGTTGCTCTGATCACCTAAGCGGCACGGGTGGTCCCTATTAGAGGTTCATGGCGCCATAAACTCGTTGAACAGGCTTTGTGTGAAATATAGCAGAGTCTAGGACTGCATTTAGAGTCCTGGTGGCCCAGAGGTAGCATTCCCCGGCCACAATTATAAGATCGTGGGTTCAAATCATGGTGGGGTGAGGTGTTTATATGTAGAAGTCCGCGTGCTTTATTAGGCTAATGAAATATATATGGATCCGCGTGTTTCGAAGCCGGATATGGTAAAACGTTGCTCTGATCACCTAAGCGGCACCGGTGGTCCCCATTAGAGGTTCATGGCGCCATAAGGTCGTTAAACAGGCTTTGTGTGAAATATAGTAGAGTCTAGGACTGCTTTTATTGTCCTGATGGCCCAGAGGTAGCATATCCCGGTCACAATTATAAGATCCTGGGTTTGAATCCTGGTGGGGTGAGGTGTTGATTATATGTAGAAGTCCGAGTGCTTTATTGGGCTATAAAATATATTTGGATCCTCGTGTTTCGAAGCCGCATTTGGTAAAACGTTGCTCTGATCACCTAAGCAGCACGGGTGGTCCCCATTAGAGGTTCACGGCGCCATAAGCTCGATGAACAGGCTTTGTGTGAAATATAGCAGAGTCTAGGACTGTTTTTATTGAACTGGTGGCCCAGAGGTAGCGTTCCCCGGTCACATTTATAAGATCGTGGGTTCAAATCCTGGTGGGGTGAGGTGTTGATTATATGTAGAAGTCCTTGTGCTTTATTGGGCTAATGAAATATATATGGATCCTCGTATTTCCAAGCCGTATTTGGTAAAACGTTGCTCTGATCACCTAAGCGGCACGGGTGGTCCTCATTAGAGGTTCACGGCGCCATAAGCTCGTTGAACAGGCTTTGTATGAAATATAGCAGAGTCTAGGACTGCTTTTATTGTCCTGGTGGCCCAGAGGTAGCGTTTCTCGGTCACAATTATAAGATCGTGGGTTCAAATCCTGTTGGGGTGAGGTGTTGATTATATGTAGAAGTCCGCGTGCTTTATTGGGCTAATGAAATATATATGGATCCTCGTGTTTCGAAGCCGGATTTGGTAAAACGTTGCTCTGATCACCTAAGCGGCAAGGGTGGTCCCCATTAGAGGTTCACGGCGCCATAAGCTCGTTGAACAGGCTTTGTGAGATATATAGCAGAGTCTAGGACTGCTTTTATTGTCCTGGTGGCCCAGCGGTAGCGTTCCCCGGTCACAATTATAAGATCGTGGGTTCAAATCCTGGTGGGGTGAGGTGTTGATTATATGTAGAAGTCCGCGTGCTTTAATGGTCTAATGAAATATATATGGATCCTCTTGTTTCGAAGCCACATTTGGTAAAACGTTGCTCTGATCACCTAAGCGGCACGGGGGTCCCCATTAGAGGTTCACGGCGCCATAAGCTCGTTGAACAGGCTTTGTGTGAAATATAGCAGAGTCTAGGAATGCTTTTAGTGTCCTGGTGGGCCAAAGGTAGCGTTCCCCGGTCACAATTAGAAGATCGTGGGTTCGAATCCTGGTGGGGTGAGGTGTTGATTATATGAAGAAGTCCGCGTGCTTTATTGGGCTAATGAAATATATATGGATCCTCGTGTTTCGAAGCCGCATTTGGTAAAACGTTGCTCTGATCACCTAAGCGGCGTGCGTGGTCCCCATTAGAGGTTCACGGCGCCATAAACTCGTTGAACAGGCTTTGTGTGAAATATAGCAGAGTCTAGGACTGCTTTTATTGTCCTCGTGGCCCAGAGGTAGCGTCCCCCGGTCACAATTATAAGATTGTGGGTTCAAATTCTGGTGGGGTGAGGTGTTGATTATATGTAGAAGTCCGCGTGCTTTATTAAAGCCAATGTTATATGGATCCCGTGTTTCCAGTTTATTTGCCGCATGCGTCCTGCCGGAGGCTCGCCGCGCTGAACAGCTCAGCAGCCGATATAACCGAACCGCTGGCTGTCCGCGCCCAGAGGTAGCATATCCCGGTCACAATTAATAGATCGTGGGTTTGAATCCTGGTGGGGTGAGGTGTTCATTATATGTAGAAGTCCGCGTGCTTTATTGGGCTAATGAAATATATATGGATCCTTCTTGTTTCGAAGCCGCATTTGGTAAAAGGTTGGTCTGATCACCTAAGCGGCACGGGTGGTCCCCATTAGAGGTTCACGGCGCCATAAGCTCGTTGAACAGGCTTTGTGTGAAATATAGCAGAGTCTAGGACTGCTTTTATTGTCCTGGTGGCCCAGAGGTAGCGTCCCCCGGTCACAATTATAAGATTGTGGGTTCAAATCCTGGTGGGTTGAGGTGTTGATTATATGTAGAAGTCTGCGTGCTTTATTGGGCTAATGAAATATATATGGATCCTCGTGATTCGAAGCCGCATTTGGTAAAACGTTGCTCTGATCACCTAAGCGGCATGGGTGGTCCCCATTAGAGGTTCACGGCGCCATAAGCTCATTGAACAGTCTTTGTGTGAAATATAGCAGAGTCTACGAATGCTTTTAGTGTCCTGGTGGCCCAGAGGTAGCATTCCCCGGCCACAATTATAAGATCGTGGGTTTAAATCATGGTGGGGTGAGGTGTTTATATGTAGAAATCCGCGTGCTTTATTGGGCTAATGAAATATATATGGATCCTTCTTGTTTCGTAGCCGCATTTGGTAAAACGTTGCTCTGATCACCTAAGCGGCACGGGTGGTCCCCATTAGAGGTTCACGGCGCCATAAGCTCATTGAACAGGCTTTGTGTGAAATATAGCAGAGTCTTGGAATGCCTTTAGTGTCCTGGTGGCCCAGAGGTAGCGTTCCCCGGTCACAATTACAAGATCGTGGGTTCGAATCCTGGTGGGGTGAGGTGTTGATTATATGAAGAAGTCCGCGTGCTTTATTGGGCTAATGAAATATATATGGATCCACGTGTTTCGAAGTCGCATTTGGTAAAACGTTGCTCTGATCACCTAAGCGGCACGGGTGGTCCCTATTAGAGGTTCATGGCGCCATAAACTCGTTGAACAGGCTTTGTGTGAAATATAGCAGAGTCTAGGACTGCATTTAGTGTCCTGGTGGCCCAGAGGTAGCATTCCCCGGCCACAATTATAAGATCGTGGGTTCAAATCATGGTGGGGTGAGGTGTTTATATGTAGAAGTCCGCGTGCTTTATTAGGCTAATGAAATATATATGGATCCTCGTGTTTCGAAGCCGGATATGGTAAAACGTTGCTCTGATCACCTAAGCGGCACCGGTGGTCCCCATTAGAGGTTCATGGCGCCATAAGGTCGTTAAACAGGCTTTGTGTGAAATATAGTAGAGTCTAGGACTGCTTTTATTGTCCTGATGGCCCAGAGGTAGCATATCCCGGTCACAATTACAAGATCCTGGGTTTGAATCCTGGTGGGGTGAGGTGTTGATTATATGTAGAAGTCCGAGTGCTTTATTGGGCTATAAAATATATTTGGATCCTCGTGTTTCGAAGCCGTATTTGGTAAAACGTTGCTCTGATCACCTAAGCAGCACGGGTGGTCCCCATTAGAGGTTCACGGCGCCATAAGCTCGTTGAACAGTCTTTGTGTGAAATATAGCAGAGTCTACGAATGCTTTTAGTGTCCTGGTGGCCCAGAGGTAGCATTCCCCGGCCACAATTATAAGATCGTGGGTTCAAATCATGGTGGGGTGAGGTGTTTATATGTAGAAGTCCGCGTGCTTTATTAGGCTAATGAAATATATTTGGATCCTCGTGTTTCGAAGCCGCATTTGGTAAAACGTTGCTCTGATCACCTAAGCAGCACGGGTGGTCCCCATCAGAGGTTCATGGCGCCATAAGCTCGTTGAACAGGCTTTGTGTGAAATATAGCAGAGTCTAGGACTGCTTTTATTGAACTGGTGGCCCAGAGGTAGCGTTCCCCATTCACATTTATAAGATCGTGGGTTCAAATCCTGGTGGGGTGAGGTGTTGATTATATGTAGAAGTCCTTGTGCTTTATTGGGCTAATGAAATATATATGGATCCTCGTATTTCCAAGCCGGATTTGGTAAAACGTTGCTCTGATCACCTAAGCGGCACGGGTGGTCCTCATTAGAGGTTCACGGCGCCAGAAGCTCGTTGAACAGGCTTTGTGTGAAATATAGCAGAGTCTAGGACTGCTTTTATTGTCCTGGTGGCCCAGAGGTAGCGTTTCACGGTCACAATTATAAGATCGTGGGTTCAAATCCTGGTGGGGTGAGGTGTTGATTATATGTAGAAGTCCGCGTGCTTTATTGGGCTAATGAAATATATATGGATCCTCGTGTTTCGAAGCCGGATTTGGTAAAACGTTGCTCTGATCACCTAAGCGGCAAGGGTGGTCCCCATTAGAGGTTCACGGCGCCATAAGCTCGTTGAACAGGCTTTGTGAGATATATAGCAGAGTCTAGGACTGCTTTTATTGTCCTGGTGGCCCAGCGGTAGCGTTCCCCGGTCACAATTATAAGATCGTGGGTTCAAATCCTGGTGGGGTGAGGTGTTGATTATATGTAGAAGTCCGCGTGCTTTAATGGTCTAATGAAATATATATGGATCCTCTTGTTTCGAAGCCACATTTGGTAAAACGTTGCTCTGATCACCTAAGCGGCACGGGGGGTCCCCATTAGAGGTTCACGGCGCCATAAGCTCATTGAACAGGCTTTTTGTGAAATATAGCAGAGTCTAGGAATGCCTTTAGTGTCCTGGTGGCCCAGAGGTAGCGTTCCCTGGTCACAATTACAAGATCGTGGGTTCGAATCCTGGTGGGGTGAGGTGTTGATTGAAAGTGAAGAAGTCCGCGTGCTTTATTGGGCTAATGAAATATATATGGATCCTCGTGATTCGAAGCCGCATTTGGTAAAACGTTGCTCTGATCACCTAAGCGGCACGGGTGGTCCCCATTAGAGGTTCAAGGCGCCATAATCTCGTTGAACAGGCTTTGTGTGAAATATAGCAGAATCTAGGACTGCTTTTATTGTCCTGGTGGCCCAGAGGTAGCATTTGCCCGTCACAGTTAGAAGATCGTGGGTTCAAATCCTGGTGGGGTGAGGTGTTGATTATATGTAGAAGTCCGCGTGCTTTATTGGGCTAATGAAATATATATGGATCCTCGTGTTTCGAAGCCGCATTTGGTAAAACGTTGTTCTGATCACCTAAGCGGCACGGGTGGTCCCCATTAGAGGTTCTGGGCGCCACAAGCTCGTTGAACAGGCTTTGTGTGAAATATAGCAGAGTCTAGGACTGCTTTTATTGTCCTGGTGGCCCAGAGGTAGCATTCCCCGGTCACAATTATAAGATCGTGTGTCAAAATCCTGGCGAGGTGAGATGTTGATTATATGTAGATGTCCGCGTGCTTTATTGGGCTAATGAAAAATATATGGATCCTCGGGGTTCGAACCGCATTTGGTAAAACGTTGCTCTGATCACCTAAGCGGCACGTTTGGTCCCCATTAGAGGTTCACGGCGCCATAAGCTCGTTGAAGAGGCTTTGTGTGAAATATAGCAGAGTCTAGGAATGCTTTTAGTGTCCTGGTGGCCCAGAGGTAGCGTCCCCCGGTCACAATTATAAGACCGTGGGTTCAAATCCTGGTGGGGTGAGGTGTTGATTATATGTAGAAGTCCGCGTGCTTTATTGGGCTAATGAAATATATATGGATCCTCGTTTATCGAAGCCGCATTTGGTAAAACGTTGCTCTGATCGCCTAAGCGGCACGGGTGGTCCCCATTAGAGGTTCACGGCGCCAAAAGCTCGTTGAACAGGCTGTGTGTGAAATATAGCAGAGTCTAGGACTGCTTTTAGTGTCCTGGTGGCCCAGAGGTAGCGTTCCCCGGTCACAATTAGAAGATCGTGGGTTCGAATCCTGGTGGGGTGAGGTGTTGATTATATGAAGAGGTCCGCGTGCTTTATTGGGCTAATGAAATATATATGGATCCTCGTGTTTTGAAGCCGCATTTGGTAAAACGTTGCTCTGATCACCTAAGAGGCACGGGTGGCCCTCATTAGAGGTTCACGGCGCCATAAGCTCGTTGAACAGGCTTTGTGTGAAATATAGCAGAGTCTAGGACTGCTTATATTGAACTGGTGGCCCAGAGGTAGCGTTCCCCGGTCACATTTATAAGATCGTGGGTTCAAATCCTGGTGGGGTGAGGTGTTGATTATATGTAGAAGTCCTTGTGCTTTATTGGGCTAATTAAATATATATGGATTCTCGTATTTCCAAGCCGGATTTGGTAAAACGGTGCTCTGATCACCTAAGTGGCACGAGTGGTCCTCATTAGAGGTTCACGGCGCCATAAGCTCGTTGAACAGGCTTTGTGTGAAATATAGCAGAGTCTAGGACTGCTTTTATTGTCCTGGTGGCCCAGAGGTAGCGTTTCCCGGTCACAATTATAAGATCGTGGGTTCAAATCCTGGTGGGGTGAGGTGTTGATTATATGTAGATGTCCGCGTGCTTTATTGGGCTAATGAAATATATATGGATGCTCGTGTTTCGAAGCCGGATTTGGTAAAACGTTGCTCTGATCACCTAAGCGGCACGGGTGGTCCCCATTAGAGGTTCACGGCGCCATAAACTCGTTGAACAGGCTTTGTGAGAAATATAGCAGAGTCTAAGACTGCTTTTATTGTCCTGGTGGCCCAGAGGTAGCGTTCCCCGGTCACAATTATAAGATCGTGGTTTCAAATCCTGGTGGGGTGAGGTGTTGATTATATGTAGAAATGCGCGTACTTTATTGGGCTAATGAAATATATATGGATCCTCGTGTTTCGAAGCCGGATTTGGTATAACGTTGCTCTGATCACCTAAGCGGCACGGTTGGTCCCCATTAGAGGTTCATGGCGCCATAAGGTCGTTGAACAGGCTTTGTGTGAAATATAGCAGAGTCTAGGACTGCTTTTATTGTCCTGGTGGCCCAGAGGTAGCGTTCCCCGGTCACAATTATAAGATCGTGGGTTCAAATCCTGGTGGGGTGAGATGTTGATTATATGTAGAAATCTGCGTGCTTTATTGGGCTAATGAAATATATATGGATCCTCGTGTTTCGAAGCCGGATTTGGTAAAACGTTGCTCTGATCACCTAAGCGTTACGGGTGGTCCCCATTAGAGGTTAATGGCGTCATAAGCTCGTTGAACAGGCTTTGTGAGAAATATAGCAGAGTCTAGGACTGCTTTTATTGTCCTGGTGGCCCAGAGGTAGCGTTCCCCGGTCACAATTATAAGATCGTGGGTTCAAATCCTGGTGGGGTGAGGTGTTGATTATATGTAGAAATCCGCGTGCTTTATTGGGCTAATGAAATATATATGGATCCTCGTGTTTCGAAGCCGGATTTGGTAAAACGTTGCTCTGATCACCTAAGCGTTACGGGTGGTCCCCATTTGAGGTTCATGGCGCCATAAGGTCGTTGAACAGGCTTTGTGTGAAATATAGTAGAGTCTAGGACTGCTTTTATTGTCCTGATGGCCCAGAGGTAGCATATCCCGGTCACAATTATAAGATCGTGGGTTTGAATCCTGGTGGGGTGAGGTGTTGATTATATGTAGAAGTCCGAGTGCTTTATTGGGCTAATAAAATATATTTGGATCCTCGTGTTTCGAAGCCGCATTTGGTAAAACGTTGCTCTGATCACCTAAGCAGCACGGGTGGTCCCCATTAGAGGTTCACGGCGCCATAAGCACGTTGAACAGGCTTTGTGTGAAATATAGCAGAGTCTAGGACAGGTTTTATTGAACTGGTGGCCAGAGGTAGCGTTCCCCGGTCACATTTATAAGATCGTGGGTTCATATCCTGGTGGGGTGAGGTGTTGATTATATGTAGAAGTTCGTGTGCTTTATTGGGCTAATGAAATATATATGGATCCTCGTATTTCCAAGCCGGATTTGGTAAAACGTTGCTGTGATCACCTAAGCGGCATGGGTGGTCCCCTATAGTGGTCCCAAGGCGCCATAAGCTCGTTGAACAGGCTTTGTGTGAAATATAGCAGAGTCTAGGACTGCTTTTATTGTCCTGGTGGCCCAGAGGTAGCGTTCCCCGGTCACAATTAGAAGATCGTGGGTTGGAATCCTGGTGTGGTGAGGTGTTGATTATATGAAGAAGTCCGCGTGTTTTATTGGGCTAATGAAATATATATGGATCCACGTGTTTCGAAGCCGCATTTGGTAAAACGTTGCTCTGATCACCTAAGCGGCATGGGTGGTCCCCATTAGAGGTTCACGGCGCCATAAGCTCGTTGAACAGGCTTTGTGTGAAATATAGCAGAGTCTAGGACTGCTTTTATTGTCCTGGTGGCCCAGAGGTAGCGTTCCCCGGTCACAATTATAAGATCGTGGGTTCAAATCCTGGAGGGGTGAGGTGTTGATTATATGTAGAAGTCCGCGTGCTTTATTGGGCTAATGAAATATATATTGATCCTTCTTGTTTCGAAGCCGCATTTGGTAAAACGTTGGTCTGATCACCTAAGCGGCACGGGTGGTCCCCATTAGAGGTTCACGGCGCCATAAGCTCGTTAAACAGGCTTTGTGTGAAATATAGCAGAGTCTAGGACTGCTTTTATTGTCCTGGTGGCCCAGAGGTAGCGTTCCCCGGTCACAATTAGAAGATCGTGGGTTCGAATCCTCGTGGGGTGAGGTGTTGATTATATGAAGAGGTCTGCGTACTATATTGGGCTAATGAAATATATATGGATCCTCGTGTTTCGAAGCCGCATTTGGTAAAACGTTGCTATGATCACCCAAGCGGCACGGGTGGTCCCCATTAGAGGTTCACGACGCCAAAAGCTAGTTGAACAGGCTTTGAGTGAAACATAGCAGAGTCTAGGACTGCTTTTATTGAACTGGTGGCCCAGAGGTATCATTCCCCGGTCACATTTATAAGATCGTGGGTTCAAATCCTGGTGGGGTGAGGTGTTGATTATATGTAGAAGTCCGCGTGCTTTATTGGGCTAATTAAATATATATGGATCCTCGTGTTTCGAACCCGGATTTGGTAAAACGTTGCTCTGATCACCTAAGCGGCACGAGTGGTACCCATTAAAGGTTCACGGCGCCATAAGCTCGTTGAACAGGCTTTTGGAGAAATATAGCAGAGTCTAGGACTGCTTTTATTGTCCTGGTGGCCCAGAGGTAGCGTTCCACGGTCACAATTAGAAGATCGTGGGTTCGAATCCTGGTGGGGTGAGGTGTTGATTATATGAAGAAGTCCGCGTGCATTATTGGGCTAATGAAATATATATGGATCCTCGTGTTTCGAAGCCACATTTGGTAAAACGTTGCTCTGATCACCTAAGCGGCACGGGTGGTCCCCTATAGTGGTTCACAGCGCCATAAGCTCGTTGAACAGGCTTTGTGTGAAATACAGCAGAGTCTAGGACAGCTTTTATTGTCCTAGTGGCCCAGAGGTAGCATTCCCCGGTCACAATTATACGATCGTAGGTTCAAATCCTGCTGGGGTGAGGTGTTGATTATATGTAGAAGTCCGCGTGCTTTATTGGGCTAATGAAATATATATGGACCCTCGTGTTTCGAAGCCGGATTTGGTAAAACGTTGCTCTGATAACCTAAGCAGCACGGGTGGTCCCTATTAGAGGTTCACGGCGCCATAAGCTAGTTGAACAGGCTTTGTGTGAAATATAGCAGAGTCTAGGACTGCTTTTATTGTCCTGGTGGCCCAGAGGTAGCGTTCCCCGGTCACAATTATAAGATCGTGGGTTCAAATCCTGGTGGGGTGAGGTGTTGATTATATGTAGAAGTCCGAGTGCTTTATTGGGCTAATGAAATATATTTGGATCCTCGTTTTTCGAAGCCGCATTTGGTAAAACGTTGCTCTGATCACCTAAGCAGCACGGGTGGTCCCTATTAGAGGTTCACGGCGCCATAAGCTCGTTGAACAGGAGTTGTGTGAAATATAGCAGAGTGTAGGACTGCTTTTATTGTCCTGGTGGCCCAGAGGTACCGTTCCCCGGTCACAATTATAAGACCGTGGGTTCAGATCCTGGTGGGGTGAGGTGTCGATAATATGTAGAAGTCCGCGTGCTTTATTGGGCTAATGAAATATATATGGATCCTCGAGTTTCCAAGCCAGATTTGGTAAAACGTTGCTCTCTCCACCTAAGCGGCACGGGTGGTCCCATATAGTGGTCCCACGGCGCCATAAGCTCGTTGAACAGGCTTTGTGTGAAATATAGCAGAGTCTAGGACTGCTTTTATTGACCTGGTGGCCCAGAGGTAGCGTTCCCCGGTCACAATTAGAAGATCGTGGGTTGGAATCCTGGTGTGGTGAGGTATTGATTATATGAAGAAGTCTGCGTGCTTTATTGGGCTAATGAAATATATATGGATCCTCGTGTTTCGAAGCCGCATTTGGTAAAACGTTGCTCTGATCACCTAAGCGGCATGGGTGGTCCCCATTAGAGGTTCACGGCGCCATGAGCTCGTTGAACAGGCTTTGTGTGAAATATAGCAGAGTCTAGGACTGATTTTATTGTCCTGGTGGCCCAGAGGTAGCGTTCCCCGGTCACAATTATAAGATCGTGGGTTCAAATCCTGGAGGGGTGAGGTGTTGATTATATGTAGAAGTCCGCGTGCTTTATTGGGCTAATGAAATATATATGGATCCTTCTTGTTTCGAAGCCGCATTTGGTAAAACGTTGGTCTGATCACCAAAGCGGCACGGGTGGTCCCCATTAGAGGTTCACGGCGCCATAAGCTCGTTGAACAGGCTTTGTGTGAAATATAGCAGAGTCTAGGACTGATTTTATTGTCCTGGTGGCCCAGAGGTAGCGTCCCCCGGCCACAATTATAAGATTTGGGGTTCAAATCCTGGTGGGGTGAGGTGTTGATTATATGTAGAAGTCCGCCTGCTTTACTGGGCTAATGAAATATATATGGATCCTCGTGTTTCGAAGCCGCATTTGGTAAAACGTTGCTCTGATCACCTAAGCGGCACGGGTGGTCCCCATTAGAGGTTCACGGCGCCATAATCTCATTGAACAGGCTTTGTGTGAAATATAGCAGAGTGTAGGACTGCTTTTATTGTCCTGGTGGCCCAGAGGTAGCGTTCCCCGGTCACAATAATAAGATCGTGGGTTCAAATCCTTGTGGGGTGAGGTGTTTATTATATGTAGAAGTCCGCGTGCTTTATTGGGCTAATGAAATATATTTGGATCCTCCTGTTTCGAAGCCGCATTTGGTAAAACGTTGCTCTGATCACCTAAGCGGCACTGGTGGTCCCCATTAGAGGTTCACGGCGCCATAAGGTCGTTGAACAGGATTTGTGTGAAATATAGCAGAGTGTAGGACTGCTTTTATTGTCCTGGTGGCCCAGAGGTAGCGTTCCCCGGTCACAATTATAAGATCGTGGGTTCAAATCCTGGTGGGGTGAAGTGTTTATTATATGTAGAAGTCCGCGTGCTTTATTGGGCTTATGAAATATATATGGATCCTCGAGTTTCCAAGCCAGATTTGGTAAAACGTTGCTCTCTCCTCCTAAGCGGCACGGGTGGTCCCCTATAGTGGTCCCACAGCGCCATAAGCTCGTTGAACAGGCTTTGTGTGAAATATAACAGAGTCTAGGATTGCTTATAGTGTCCTGGTGGCTCAGAGGTAGCGTTCCCCAGTCACAATTATAAGATCGTGGGTTCGAATCCTGGTGGGTTGAGGTGTTGATTATATAAAGAAGTCCACGTGCTTTATTGGGCTAATGAAATATATATGGATCCTCGTGTTTCGAAGCCGCATTTGGTAAAACGTTGCTCTGATCACCTAAGCGGCACGGGTGGTCCCCATTAGAGGTTCACGGCGCCAAAAGCTCGTTGAACAGGCTTTGTGTGAAATATAGCAGAGTCTAGGACTGCTTTTATTGTCCTAGTGGCCCAGAGGTAGCATTCCCCGGACACAATTATAAGATCGTGCGTTTAAATCCTGGTGGGGTGAGGTGTTGATTATATGTAGAAGTCCGAGTGCTTTATTGGGCTAATGAAATATATATGGATGCTCGTGTTTCCAAGCCGGATATGGTAAAACGTTGCTCTGATCACCTAAGGGGCACGGGTGGTCCCCATTAGAGGTTCACGGCGCCATAATCTCATTGAACAGGATTTGTGTGAAATATAGCAGAGTGTTGGACTGCTTTTATTGTTCTGGTGGCCCAGAGGTAGCGTCCCCCGGTCACAATTTTAAGATCGTGGGTTCAAATTCTGGTGGGGTGAGGTGTTGATTATATGTAGAAGTCCACGTGCTTTATTGGGCTAATGAAATATATATGGATCCTCGTGTTTCGAAGCCGCATTTGGGAAAACGTTGCTCTGATCACCTAAGCGGCACGGGTGGTCCCCATTAGAGGTTCACGGCGCCAAAAGCTCGTTGAACAGGCTTTGTGTGAAATACAGCAGAGTCTAGGACTGCTTTTATTGTCTTAGTGGCCCAGAGGTAGCATTCCCCGGTCACAATTATAAGATCGTGGGTTCAAATCCTGGTGGGGTGAGGTGTTGATTATATGTAGAAGTCCGAGTGCTTTAATGGGCTAATGAAATATATATGGATGCTCGTGTTTCCAAGCCGGATATGGAAAAACATTGCTCTCATCACCTAAGGGGCACGGGTGGTCCCCATTACAGGTTCATAGCGCCATAAGGTCATTGAACAGGCTTTGTGTGAAATATAGTAGAGTCTAGGACTTCTTTTATTTTCCTGGTGGCCCAGAGGTAGCATATCCCGGTCACAATTATAGCGACTGCTCAACCATAGGTGAGGTTACAGGCGTAGAAGTCCGCGTTTTATTTAAATGGAAATATATTTGGATCCTCCTGTTTCAGTCAGACGGTAAAACGTTGCCTGGATCAACGGCACCCGTAATCTTCATTAGAGGTTCACGCGCCATAAGGTCGTTGAACAGATTTGCGTGAAATGATAATGGGAGATTGCTTTTACGTCCGGTACCAGAGGTAGCGTTCCCCGGTCACAATTATAAGATCGTGGGTTCAAATCCTGGTGGGGTGAGGGGTTTATTATATGTAGAAGTCCGCGTGCTTTATTGGGCTTATGAAATATATATGGATCCTCGAGTTTCCAAGCCAGATTTGGTAAAACGTTGCTCTCTCCACCTAAGCGGCACGGGTGGTCCCCTATAGTGGTCCCACGGCGCCATAAGCTCGTTGAACAGGCTTTGTGTGAAATATAACAGAGTCTAGGATTGCTTATAGTGTCCTGGTGGCTCAGAGGTAGCGTTCCCCAGTCACAATTATAAGATCGTGGGTTTGAATCCTGGGGGGTGAGGTGTTGATTATATAAAGAAGTCCACGTGCTTTATTGGGCTAATGAAATATATATGGATCCTCGTGTTTCGAAGCCGCATTTGGTAAAACGTTGTTCTGATCACCTAAGCGGCACGGGTGGTCCCCATTAGAGGTTCACGGCGCCAAAAGCTCGTTGAACAGGCTTTGTGTGAAATATAGCAGAGTCTAGGACTGCATTTATTGTCCTAGTGGCCCAGAGGTAGCATTCCCCGGACACAATTATAAGATCGTGCGTTCAAATCCTGGTGGGGTGAGGTGTTGATTATATGTAGAAGTCCGAGTGCTTTATTGGGCTAATGAAATATATATGGATGCTCGTGTTTCCAAGCCGGATATGGTAAAACGTTGCTCTGATCACCTAAGGTGCACGGGTGGTCTCCAGTAGAGGTTCATGGCGCCATAAGGTCGTTGAACAGGCTTTGTGTGAAATATAGTAGAGTCTAGGACTGCTTTTATTGTCCTGGTGGCCCAGAGGTAGCATATCCCGGTCACAATTATAAGATCCTGGGTTTGAATCGTGGTGGGGTGAGGTGTTGATTATATGTAGAAGTCCGCGTGCTTTATTGGGCTAATGAAATATATATGGATCCTCGTGTTTCGAAGCCGCATTTGGTAAAACGTTGCTCTGATAACCTAAGCTGCACGGGTGGTCCCCATTAGAGGTTCACGGCGCCATAAGCTAGTTGAACAGGCTTTGTGTGAAATATAGCAGAGTCTAGGACTGCTTTTATTGAACTGGTGGCCCAGAGGTAGCGTCTCCCGGTCACATTTATACGATCGGTGATTCAAATCCTGGTGGGGTGAGGTGTTGATTATATGTAGAAGTCCGAGTGCTTTATTGGGCTAATGAAATATATTTGGATCCTCGTTTTTCGAAGCCGCATTTGGTAAAACGTTGGTCTGATCACCTAAGCGGCATGGGTGGTCCCCATTAGAGGTTCACGGCGCCATAAGCTCGTTGAACAGGCTTTGTGTGAAATATAACAGAGTCTAGGACTGCTTTTATTGTCCTGGTGGCCCAGAGGTAGCGTCCCCCGGTCACAATTATAAGATTTGGGGTTCAAATAGTGGTGGTGTGAGGTGTTGATTATATGCAGAAGTCCGCGTGATTTACTGGGCTAATGAAATATATATGGATCCTCGTGTTTCGAAGCCGCATTTGGTAAAACGTTGCTCTGATCACCTAAGCGGCACGAGTGGTCCCTATTAGAGGTTCACGGCGCCATAATCTCGTTGAACAGGCTTTGTGTGAAATATAGCAGAGTCTAGGACTGCTTTTATTGTCCTGGTGGCCCAGAGGTAGCGTTCCCCCGTCACAATTAGAAGATCGTGGGTTCAAATCCTGGTAGGGTTAGGTGTTGATTATATGAAGAAGTCCGCGTGCTTTATTGGGCAAATGAAATATATATGGATCCTCATGTTTCGAAGCCGCATTTGGTAAAAGGTTGCTCTGATCACCTAAGCGGCACGGGTGGTCCCCATTAGAGGTTCACGGCGCCATAAGCTAGTTGAACAGGCTTTGTGTGAAATATAGCAGAGTGTAGGATTGCTTTTATTGTTCTGGTGGCCCAGAGGTAGCGTCCCCCGGTCACAATTTTAAGATCGTGGGTTCAAATCCTGGTGGGGTGAGGTGTTGATTATATGTAGAAGTCCACGTGCTTTATTGGGCTAATGAAATATATATGGATCCTCGTGTTTCGAAGCAGCATTTGGTAAAACGTTGCTCTGATCACCTAAGCGGCACGGGTGGTTCCCATTAGAGGTTCACGGCGCCAAAAGCTCGTTGATCAGGCTTGTGTGAAATATAGCAGAGTCTAGGACTGCTTTTGTTGTCTTAGTGGCCCAGAGGTAGCATTCCCCGGTCACAATTATAAGATCGTGGGTTTAAATCCTGGTGGGATGAGGTGTTGATTATATGTAGAAGTCCGCGTGCTTTATTGGGCTAATGAAATATATATGGATCCTCGTGTTTTGAAGCCGCATTTGGTAAAACGTTGCTCTGATCACCTAAGAGGCACGGGTGGTCCTCATTAGAGGTTCACGGCGCCATAAGCTCGTTGAACAGGCTTTGTGTGAAATATAGCAGAGTCTAGGACTGCTTATATTGAACTGGTGGCCCAGAGGTAGCGTTCCCCGGTCACATTTATAAGATCGTGGGTTCAAATCCTGGTGGGGTGAGGTGTTGATTATATGTAGAAGTCCGCGTGCTTCATTGGGCTTATGAAATATATGTGGATCCTCGTATTTCCAAGCCGGATTTGGTAAAACGTTGCTCTGATCACCTACGCGGCTCAGGTGGTCCCTATTAGAAGTTCACTGCGCCATTATCTCGTTGAACAGGCTTTGTGTGAAATATAGCAGTGTGTAGGAAAGCTTTTATTGTTCTGGTGGCCCAGAGGTAGCGTCCCCCGGTCACAATTTTAAGATCGTGGGTTCAAATCCTGGTGGGGTGAGGTGTTGATTATATGTAGAAGTCCGCTTGCTTTATTGGGGTAATTAAATATATATGGATCCTCGTGTTTCGAAGCCGGATTTGGTAAAACGTTGCTCTGATCACCTAAGCGGCACGGGTGGTCCCCATTAGAGGTTCATGGCGCCATAAGCTCGTTAGACAGGCTTTGTGTAACGAAAGCATATAGTAGGAATCCTAGGACTGCTTTTGTGTCCTGGTATTTAGAGGTAGCTATATCCGGTCTGGTGTAAGATCGTGGGTTCGAATCCTGATGTGGTGAGGTGTTGATTATATGAAGAAGTCCGCGTGCTTTATTGGGCTAATAAAATATATATGGATCCTCGTGTTTCGAAGCCGCATTTGGTAAAACGTTGCTCTGATCACCTAAGCGGCATGGGTGGTCCCCATTAGAGGTTCACGGCGCCATAAGCTCGTTCAACAGGCTTTGTGTGATATATAGCAGAGTTCTAGGACTGCTTTTATTGTCCTGGTGGCCCAGAGGTAGCGTTCCCCGGTCACAATTATAAGATCGTGGGTTCAAATCCTGGTGGGGTGAGGTGTTGATTATATGTAGAAGTCCGCGTGCTTTATTGGGCTAATGAAATATATATGGATCCTTCTTGTTTCGAAGCCGCATTTGGTAAAACGTTGGTCTGATCACCTAAGCGGCATGGGTGGTCCCCATTAGAGGTTCACGGCGCCATAAGCTCGTTGAACAGGATTTGTGTGAAATATAACAGAGTCTAGGACTGCTTTCATTATCCTGGTGGCCCAGAGGTAGCGTCCCCCGGTCACAATTATAAGATTTGGGGTTCAAATCCTGGTGGTGTGAGGTGTTGATTATATGCAGAAGTCCGCGTGCTTTACTGGGCTAATGAAATATATATGGATCCTCGTGTTTCGAAGCCGCATTTGGTAAAACGTTGCTCTCATCACCTAAGCGGCACGAGTGGTCCCTATTAGAGGTTCACAGCGCCATAATCTCGTTGAACAGGCTTTGTGTGAAATATAGCAGAGTCTAGGACTGCTTTTATTGTCCTGGTGGCCCAGAGGTAGCGTTCCCCCGTCACAATTAGAAGATCGTGGGTTCAAATCCTGGTAGGGTTGAGTGTTGATTATATATGAAAGTCGGCGTGCTTTATTGGGCTAATAAATATATGGATCCTCATGTTTCGAAGCTTGGTTAATTAAACGTTGCTTTCCTGATCACCCTAGCGAAAACGCAGGTGGTCCCCATTAGAGGTTCACGGCGCCATAAGCTAGTTGAACAGGCTTTGTGTGAAATATAGCAGAGTGTAGGACTGCTTTTATATTTCTGGTGGCCCAGAGGTAGCATTCCCCGGTCACAATTATAAGATCGTGGGTTCAAATCCTGGTGGGGTGAGGTGTTGATTATATGTAGAAGTCCGCGTGCTTTATTGGGCTAATTAAATATATATGGATCCTCGTGTTTTGAAGCCGCATTTGGTAAAACGTTGCTCTGATCACCTAAGAGGCAAGGGTGGTCCTCATTTGAGGTTCACGGCGCCATAAGCTCGTTGAACAGGCTTTGTGTGAAATATAGCAGAGTCTAGGACTGCTTATATTGAACTGGTGGCCCAGAGGTAGCGTTCCCCGGTCACATTTATAAGATCGTGGGTTCAAATCCTGGTGGGGTGAGGTGTTGATTATATGTAGAAGTCCGCGTGCTTCATTGGGCTTATGAAATATATATGGATCCTCGTATTTCCAAGCCGGATTTGGTAAAACGTTGCTCTGATCACCTACGCGGCTCAGGTGGTCCCTATTAGAAGTTCACTGCGCCATAATCTCGTTGAACAGGCTTTGTGTGAAATATAGCAGAGTGTAGGAAAGCTTTTATTGTTCTGGTGGCCCAGAGGTAGCGTCCCCCGGTCACAATTTTAAGATCGTGGGTTCAAATCCTGGTGGGGTGAGGTGTTGATTATATGTAGAAGTCCGCGTGCTATATTGGGCTAATGAAATATATATGGATCCTCGTGTTTCGAAGCCGGATTTGGTAAAACGTTGCTCTGATAACCTAAGCGGCACGGGTGGTCCCCATTAGAGGTTCATGGCGCCATAAGGTCGTTGAACAGGCTTTGTGTGAAATATAGTAGAGTCTAGGACTGCTTTTATTGTCCTGGTGGCCCAGAGGTAGCATATCCCGGTCACAATTGTAAGATCGTGGGTTTGAATCCTGGTGGGGTTGAGGTGTTGATTATATGTAGAAGTCCGCGTGCTTTATTGGGCTAATGAAATATATATGGATCCTCGTGTTTCGAAGCCGGATTTGGTAAAACGTTGCTCTGATAACCTAAGCGGCACGGGTGGTCCCCATTAGAGGTTCACGGCGCCATAAGCTCGTTGAACAGGATTTGTGTGAAATATAGCAGAGCGTAGGACTGCTTTTATTGTCCTGGTGGCCCAGAGGTACCGTTCCCCGGTCACAATTATAAGACCGTGGGTTCAAATCCTGGTGGGGTGAGGTGTCGATTATATGTAGAAGTCCGCGTGCTTTATTGGGCTAATGAAATATATATGGATCCTCGAGTTTCCAAGCCAGATTTGGTAAAACGTTGCTCTCTCCACCGAAGCGGCACGGGTGGTCCCCTATAGTGGTCCCACGGCGCCATAAGCTCGTTGAACAGGCTTTGTGTGAAAAATAACAGAGTCTAGGATTGCTTATAGTGTCCTGGTGGCTCAGAGGTAGCGTTCCCCAGTCACAATTATAAGATCGTGGGTTCGAATCCTGGTGGGGTGAGGTGTCGATTATATGTAGAAGTCCGCGTGCTTTATTGGGTTAATGAAATATATATGGATCCTCGAGTTCCCAAGCCAAATTTGGTAAAACGTTGCTCTCTCCACCTAAGCGGCACGGGTGGTCCCCTATAGTGGTCCCACGGCGCCATAAGCTCGTTGAACAGGCTTTGTGTGAAATATAGCAGAGTCTAGGACTGCTTTATTGAACTGGTGGCCCAGAGGTAGCGTTCCCCGGTCACAATTAGAAGATCGTGGGTTCGAATCCTGATGTGGTGAGGTGTTGATTATATGAAGAAGTCCGCGTGCTTTATTGGGCTAATGAAATATATATGGATCCTCGTGTTGAGAAGCTGCATTTGGTAAAACATTGCTCTGATCACCTAAGCGGCATGGGTTGTCCCCATTAGAGGTTCACGGCGCCATAAGCTCGTTCAACAGGCTTTGTGTGATATATAGCAGAGTTCTAGGACTGCTTTTATTGTCCTGGTGGCCCAGAGGTAGCGTTCCCCGGTCACAATTATAAGATCGTGGGTTCAAATCCTGGTGGGGTGAGGTGTTGATTATATGTAGAAGTCCGCGTGCTTTATTGGGCTAATGAAATATATATGGATCCTTCTTGTTTCGAAGCCGCATTTGGTAAAACGTTGGTCTGATCACCTAAGCGGCATGGGTGGTCCCCATTAGAGGTTCACGGCGCCATAAGCTCGTTGAACAGGCTTTGTGTGAAATATAACAGAGTCTAGGACTGCTTTTATTGTCCTGGTGGCCCAGAGGTAGCGTCCCCCGGTCACAATTATAAGATTTGGGTTTCAAATCCTGGTGGTGTGAGGTGTTGATTATATGCAGAAGTCCGCGTGCTTTACTGGGCTAATGAAATATATATGGATCCTCGTGTTTCGAAGCCGCATTTGGTAAAACGTTGCTCTGATCACCTAAGCGGCACGAGTGGTCCCTATTAGAGGTTCACGGCGCCATAATCTCGTTGAACAGGCTTTGTGTGAAATATAGCAGAGTCTAGGACTGCTTTTTTTGTCCTGGTGGCCCAGAGGTAGCGTTCCCCCGTCACAATTAGAAGATCGTGGGTTCAAATCCTGGTAGGGTTAGGTGTTGATTATATGAAGAAGTCCGCGTGCTTTATTGGGCTAATGAAATATATATGAATCCTCATGTTTCGAAGCCGCATTTGGTAAAACGTTGCTCTGATCACCTAAGCGGCACGGGTGGTCCCCATTAGAGGTTCACGGCGCCATAAGCTAGTTGAACAGGCTTTGTGTGAAATATAGCAGAGTGTAGGACTGCTTTTATTGTTCTGGTGGCCAAGAGGTAGCGTCCCCCGGTCACAATTTTAAGATCGTGGGTTCAAATCCTGGTGGGGTGAGGTGTTGATTATATGTAGAAGTCCACGTGCTTTATTGGGCTAATGAAATAGATATGGATCCTCGTGTTTCGAAGCCGCATTTGGTAAAACGTTGCTCTGATCACCTAAGCGGCACGGGTGGTCCCCATTAGAGGTTCACGGCGCCAAAAGCTCGTTGATCAGGCTTGTGTGAAATATAGCAGAGTCTAGGACTGCTTATATTAAACTGGTGGCCCAGAGGTAGCGTTTACCGGTCACATTTATAAGATCGTGGGTTCAAATCCTGGTGGGGTGAGGTGTTGATTATATGTAGAAGTCCGCGTGCTTCATTGGGCTTATGAAATATATATGGATCCTCGTATTTCCAAGCCGGATTTGGTAAAACGTTGCTCTGATCACCTACGCGGCACAGGTGGTCCCTATTAGAGGTTCACTGCGCCATAATCTCGTTGAACAGGCTTTGTGTGAAATATAGCAGAGTGTAGGACTGCTTTTATTGTTTTGGTGGCCCAGAGGTAGCGTCCCCCGGTCACAATTTTAAGATCGTGGGTTCAAATCCTGGTGGGGTGAGGTGTTGATTATATGTAGAAGTCCGCCTGCTATATTGGGCTAATGAAATATATATGGATCCTCGTGTTTCGAAGCCGGATTTGGTAAAACGTTGCTCTGATAACCTAAGCGGCACGGGTGGTCCCCATTAGAGGTTCATGGCGCCATAAGGTCGTTGAACAGGCTTTGTGTGAAATATAGTAGAGTCTAGGACTGCTTTTATTGTCCTGGTGGCCCAGAGGTAGCATATCCCGGTCACAATTGTAAGATCGTGGTTTTGAATCCTGGTGGGGTGAGGTGTTGATTATATGTAGAAGTCCGCGTGCTTTATTGGGCTAATGAAATATATATGGATCCTCGTGTTTCGAAGCCGGATTTGGTAAAACGTTGCTCTGATAACCTAAGCGGCACGGGTGGTCCCCATTAGAGGTTCACGGCGCCTTAAGCTCGTTGAACAGGATTTGTGTGAAATATAGCAGAGTGTAGGACTGCTTTTATTGTCCTGGTGGCCCAGAGGTACCGTTCCCCGGTCACAATTATAAGACCGTGGGTTCAAATCCTGGTGGGTGAGGTGTAGATTATATATGTAAGTCCGGCGTGCTTTATTGGGCTAATGAAATATATATGGATACTCGGTTTCCAGCCAGATTTGGTAAAAACGTTGCTCCTACTCACGAGCGGCTTGCGGGTGAGGTCCCTATAATGGATCCACGGCACCATAAGCTCGTTGAACCCAGGCTTTGTGAAGCCGCTAGAGTCTAGGATTGCAGCTTATAGTGTCCTGGTGGCTCCGGTGGCATTCCCCAGTCACAATTATAAGATCGTGGGTTCGAATCCTGGTGGGGTGAGGTGTTGATTATATGAAGAAGTCCGCATGCTTTATTGGGCTAATGAAATATATGGATCCTCGTGTTTCGAAGCCACATTTGGTAAAACGTTGCTCTGATCACCTTAGCGGCATGGGTGGTCCCCATTAGAGGTTAACGGCGCCATAAACTCGTTGAACAGGCTTTGTGTGAAATATAGCAGAGTCTAGGACTGCTTTTATTGTCACCATTGTAGAGGTGATAGCATATCCGGTCGCAATTATACGATCGGTGGTTCAAATCCTGGTGGGGTGAGGTGTTGATTATATGTAGAAGTCCGAGTGCTTTATTGGGCTAATGAAATATATTTGGATCCTCGTTTTTCGAAGCCGCATTTGGTAAAACGTTGCTCTGATCACCTAAGTGGCACGGGTGGTCCCCATTAGAGGTTCACAGCGCCATAAACTCGTTGAACAGGCTTTGTGTGAAATATAGCAGAGTCTAGGACTGCTTTTATTGTCCTGGTGGCCCAGAGGTAGCGTTCCCCGGACACAATTATAAGATCGTGGGTTCAAATCCTGGTGGGGTGAGGTGTTGATTAAATGTAGAAGTCCGCGTGCTTTATTGGGATAATGAAATATATATGGATCTTTCTTGTTTCGAAGCCGCATTTGGTAAAATGTTGGTCTGATCACCTAAGCGGCACTCGTGGTCCCCATTAGAGGTTCACGGCGCCATTAGCTCGTTGAACAGGCTTTGTGTGAAATATAGCAGAGTCTAGGACTGCTTTTATTGTCCTGGTGGCCCAGAGGTTGCATTCCCCGGTCACAATTTAAGATCGTGGGTTCAAATCCTGGTGGCGTGAGGTGTTGATTAAATGTAGAAGTCCGCGTGCTTTTTTGGGCTAATGAAATATACATGGATCCTCGGGTTTCAAGTGATTTGGTAAACGTTACTCTGATGCTAAGCAGCTGCAGGTGGTTCCCATTAGAGGTTCACGGCGCCATAAGCTCATTGAACAGGCTTTGTATGAAATATAACAGAGTCTAGGACTGCTTTTAGTGTCCTGGTGGCCCAGAGGTAGCATTCCCCGGTCACAATTATAAGATCGTGGGTTCGAATTCTGGTGGGGTGAGGTGTTGATTATATGTAGAAGCCCGTGTGATTATTGGGCAATTGAAATATATATGGATCCTTGTGTTTCGAAGCCGGATTTGGTAAAACGTTGCTCTGAACACCTAAGCGGCTTTTCGTGGTCCCCATTAGAGTTCACGGCGCCATAAGCTCGTTGAACAGGCTTTGTGTGAAATATAGCAGAGTCTAGGACTGCTTTTATTGTCCTGGTGGCCCAGAGGTATCATTCCCCGGTCACAATTATAAGATCGTGGGTTCAAATCCTGGTGGGGTGAGGTGTTGATTATATGTAGAAGTCTGCGTGCTTTATTGGACTAATGAAATATATATGGATCCTCAGGTTTCGAAGCCGCATTTGGTTAAACGTTGCTCTGATCACCTAAGCGGCACGGGTGGTCCCCATTAGAGGTTCACGGCGCCATAAGCTCGTTGAACATGCTTTGTGTGAAATACAGCAGAGTCTAGGAATGCTTTTATTGTCCTGGTGGCCCAGAGGTAGCGTTCCCGGGTCACAATTATAAGATCGTGGGTTCAAATCCTAGTGGGGTGAGGTGTTGATTAAATGTAGAAGTCCGTGTGCTTTATTGGGCTAATGAAATATATATGGATCCTTCTTGTTTCGAAGCCGCATTTGGTAAAATGTTGGTCTCATCACCTAAGCAGCACGGGTGGTCCCCATTAGAGGTTCACGGCGCCATAAGCTCGTTGAACAGGCTTTGTGTGCAATATAGCAGAGTCTAGGACTGCTTTTATTGTCCTAGTGGCCCAGAGGTAGCGTTCCCCGGTCACAATTATAAGATCGTGGGATCAAATCCTGGTGGGGTGAGGTGTTGATTATATGTAGAAGTCCGCGTGCTTTATTGGGCTAATGAAATATATATAGATCCTCGTGTTTCGAAGCCAGATTTGGTAAAACGTTGCCCTGATCACCTAAGCGGGACGGGTGGTCCCCATTAGAGGTTCATAGCGCCATAAGGTCGTTGAACAGGCTTTGTGTGAAATATAGTAGAGTTTAGGACTGCTTTTATTGTCCTGGTGGCCCAGAGGTAGCATACCCCGGTCACAATTATAAGATCGTGGGTTTGAATCCTGGTGGGGTGAGGTGTTGATTATATGTAGAAGTTCGAGTGCTTTATTGGGCTAATGAAATATATTTGGTTCCTCGTGTTTCGAAGCCGCATTTGGAAAAACGTTGCTCTGATCACCTAAGCAGCATGGGTGGTCCCCATTAGAGGTTCACGGCGCCATAAGCTCGTTGAACAGGATTTGTGTGAAATATAGCAGAGTGTAGGACTGCTTTTATTGTCCTGGTGGCCCAGAGGTATCCCCCGGTCACAATTATAGATCGTGGGTTCCAATCCTGGTGGGGTGAGGTGTTGATTATATGTGAAGTCATATATATTGGGCTAATGAAATTTATATGGATCTACCAGTGTTTCCGAGCCGCATTCGGTAAAACGTTGCTCTGATCACCCTAAGTGGCACGAGTGGTCCCCATTAGAGTTCACGGCGCCATAAGCTCGTTGAACAGGCTTTGTGTGAAATATAGCAGAGTCTAGGACTGCTTTTATTGTCCTAGTGGCCCAGAGGTAGCATTCCCCGGTCACAATTATAAGATCGTGGGTTCAAGTCCTGGTGGGGTGAGGTGTTGATTAAATGTAGAAGTCCGCGTGCTTTATTGGGTTAATGAAATATATATGGATCCTCGTGTTTCGAAACCAGATTTGGTAAAACGTTGCCCTGATCACCTAAGCAACGCAGGTGGTCCCCCATTAGAGGTTCATAGCGCCATAAGGTCGTTGAACAGGCTTTGTGTGAAATATAGTAGAGTCTAGGACTGCTTTTATTGTCCTGGTGGCCCAGAGGTAGCGTTCCCCGGTCACAATTATAAGATCGTGGCTTCAAATCCTGGTGGGGTGAGGCTTTGATTATATGTAGAAGTCTGCGTGCTTTATTGGACTAATGAAATATATATGGATCCTCGGGTTTCGAAGCCGCATTTGGTTAAACGTTGCTCTGATCACCTAAACGGCACGGGTGGTCCCCTATAGTGGTTCACAGTGCCGTAAGCTCGTTGAACAGGCTTTGTGTGAAATATAGTAGAGTCTAGCACTGCTTTTATTGTCCTAGTGGCCCAGAGGTAGCATTCCCAGGTCACAATTATAAGATCGTGGGTTCAAATCCTGGTGGGGTGAGGTGTTAATTATATGTAGAAGTAAGCGTGCTTTATTGGGCTAATGAAATATATATGGATCCTCCTTGTTTCGAAGCCGGATTTGGTAAAACGTTGCTCTGATCACCTAAGCGGCACGGGTGGTCCCCATTAGAGGTTCACGGTGCCATAAGCAAGTTGAACAGGCTTTGTGTGAAATATAGCAGAGTCTAGGAATGCTTTTATTGTCCTGGTGGCCCAGAGGTAGCGTCCCCCGGTCACAATTATAAGATCGTGGGTTTAAATCCTGGTGAGGTGAGGTGTTGATTAAATGTAGAAGTCCGCGTGCTTTATTGGGCTAATGAAATATATATGGATCCTTCTTGTTTCGAAGCCGCATTTGGTAAAATGTTGGTCTGATCACCTAAGCAGCATGGGTGGTCCCCATTAGAGGTTCACGGCACCATAAGCTCGTTGAACAGGCTTTGTGTGAAATATAGCAGAGTCTAGGACTGCTTTTATTGTCCTGGTGGCCCAGAGGTAGAGTCCCCGGGTCACAATTATAAGATTGTGGGTTCAAATCCTGGTGGGGTGAGGTGTTGATTATATGTAGAAGTCCGCCTGCTTTATTGGGTTAATGAAATATATATGGATCCTCGTGTTTCGAAGCCGCATTTGGTAAAACGTTGCTCTGATCACCTAAGCGGCACGGGTGGTCCCCTATAGTGGTTCACAGCGCGATAAACTCGTTGAGCAGGCTTTGTGTGAAATATAGCCGAGTCTAGGACTGCTTTTATTGTCCTGGTGGCCCAGAGGTAGCATTCCCCGGTCACAATTATAAGATCGTGGGTTCAAGTCCTGGTGGGGTGAGGTGTTGATTAAATGTAGAAGTCCGCGTGCTTTATTGGGCTAATGAAATATACATGGATCCTCGGGTTTCGAAGCCGCATTTGGTAAAATGTTGCTCTAATCACCTAAGCAGCATGGGTGGTCCCCATTAGAGGTTCACGGCGCCATAAGCTCGTTGAACAAGCTTTGTGTGAAATATAGCAGAGTCTAGGAATGCTTTTAGTGTCCTGGTGACCCAGAGGTAGCGTTCCCCGGTCACAATTAGTAGACCGAGGGTTCGAATCCTGGTGGGGTGAGGTGTTGATTATATGAAAAAGTCCGCATGCTGTATTGGGCTAATGAAATATATATGGATCCTCGTGTTTCAAAGCTGCATTTGGTAAAACGTTGCTCTGATCACCTAAGCGGCACGGGTGGTCCCCATTAGAGGTTCACGGCGCCATAAGCTCGTTGAACAGATTTTGTGTGAAATATAGCAGAGTCTAGGACTGCGTTTAGAGGCCCCTGGTGGCCCAGAGGCAGCATCTCCCCGGTCACAATTATAAGATCGTGGGTTCAAATCCTGTGGGGTGAGGTGTTGATTATATGTAGAAGTCCGCTGCGTTTTTGGGCTTATA
The DNA here is from genome assembly GCF_018991925.1 of Homarus americanus. NCBI lineage: Eukaryota > Metazoa > Arthropoda > Malacostraca > Decapoda > Nephropidae > Homarus > Homarus americanus. The sequence continues at coordinate 4,234 of NW_024745130.1, read as the reverse complement.
GTCATATATATGGATCCTCATGTTTCGAAGCCGCATTTGGTAAAGCGTTGCTCTGATCACCTAAGCGGCACGGGTGGTCCCCATTAGAGGTTCACGGCGCCATAAGCTCGTTGAACAGGCTTTGTGTGAAACATAGCAGAGCCTAGGACTGCTTTTATTGTCCTGGTGGCCCAGAGGTAGCATTCCCCGGTCACAATTATAAGATCGTGGGTTCAAATGCTGGTGGGGTGAGGTGTTGATTATATGTAGAAGTCGAAGCCGCATTTGGTAAAGCGTTGCTCTGATCACCTAAGCGGCACGGGTGGTCCCCATTAGAGGTTCACGGCGCCTTAAGCTCGTTGAACAGGCTTTGTGTGAAATATAGGAGAGTCTAGGAATGCTTTTAGTCTCCTGGTGAGCCAGAGGTAGCGTTCCCCGGTCATAATTAGAAGATCGTGGGTTCGAATCCTGGTGTGGTGAGGTGTTGATTATATGAAGAAGTCCGCTTGCTTTATTGGGCTAATGAAATATCTATGGATCCTCGTGCTTCGAAGCCGCATTTGGTAAAACGTTGCTCCGATCACCTAAGCGGCTTGGGTGGTCCCCATCAGAGGTTCACGGCGCCATAAGCTCGTTGAACAGGTTTTGTGTGAAATATAGCAGAGTCTAGGACTGCTTTTATTGTCCTGGTGGCCCAGAGGTAGCGTTCCCCGGTCACAATTATCAGATCGTGGGTTCAAATCCTGGTGGGGTGAGGTGCTGATTAAATGTAGAAGTCCACGTGCTTTATTGGGCTAATGAAATATATATGGATCCTTCTTGTTTCGAAGCCGCATTTGGTAAAATGTTGGTCTGATCACCTAAGCAGCACGGGCGGTCCCCATTAGAGTTTCACGGCGCCATAAGCTCGTTGAACAGGCTATGTGTGAAATATAGCAGAGTCTAGGACTGCTTTTATTGTCCTGGTGGCCCAGAGTTAGCGTCCCCCGGTCCCAATTATAAGATTGTGGGTTCAAATCCTGGTGGGGTGAGGTGTTGATTATATGTAGAAGTCCGCGTGCTTTATTGGGTTAATGAAATATATATGGATCCTCGTGTTTCGAAGCCAGATTTGGTAAAACGTTGCCCTGATCACTTAAGCAGTACGGGTGGTCCCCATTAGAGGTTCACGGCGCCATAAGCTCGTTGAACAGGCTTTGTGTGAAATATAGCAGAGTCTAGGACTGCTTTTATTGTCCTGGTGGCCCAGAAGTAGCGTCCCCCGGTCACAATTATAAGATTGTTGGTTCAAATCCTGGTGGGGTGAGGTGTTGATTATATGTAGAAGTCCGCGTGCATTAATGGTCTAATGAAATATATATGGATCCTCGGGTTTCGAAGCCACATTTGGTAAAACGTTGCTCTGATCACCTAATCGGCACGGGGGGTCCCCATTAGAGGTTCACGGCGCCATAAGCTCGTTGAACAGGCTTTGTGTGAAACATAGCAGAGTCTAGGACTGCTTTTTATTGTCCGGTGGCCCAGAGGTAGCATTCCCCGTCACAATTATAAGATCGTGGGTTCAAATCCTGGGGTGGGGTGAGGTGTTGACATATGTAGAAGTCCGAGTGCTTTATTGGGTTAATGAAATATATATGGATCCTCGTGTTTCCAAGCCGGATCTGGTAAAACTTTGCTCTGATCACCCAAGCGGCACGGGTGGTCACCTATAGTGGTTCACGGTGCCATAAGCTCGTTGAACAGGCTTTGTGTGAAATATAACAGAGTCTAGGACTGCTTATAGTGTCCTGGTGGCCCAGAGGTAGCGATCCCTGGTCATAATTAGAAGATCGTGGGTTCGAATCCTGGTGGGGTGAGGTATTGATTATATGTAGAAGTCCGCGTGCTTTATTGGGCTAATGAAATATATATGGATCCTCGTGCTTCGAACCCGCATTTGGTAAAACGTTGTTCCGATCACCTAAGCCGCATGGGTGGTCCCCATCAGAGGTTCACGGCGCCATAAGCTCGTTGAACAGGTTTTGTGTGAAATATAGCAGAGTCTAGGACTGCTTTTATTGTCCTGGTGGCCCAGAGGTAGCGTTCCCCGGTCACAATTATAAGATCGTGGGTTCAAATCCTGGTGGGGTGAGGTGTTGATTAAATGTAGAAGTCCACGTGTTTTATTGGGCTAATGAAATATATATGGATCCTTCTTGTTTCGAAGCCGCATTTGGTAAAATGTTGGTCTGATCACCTAAGCAGCACGGGTGGTCCCCATTAGAGTTTCACGGCGCCATAAGCTCGTTGAACAGGCTATGTGTGAAATATAGCAGAGTCTAGGACTGCTTTTATTGTCCTGGTTGCCCAGAGTTAGCGTCCCCCGGTCACAATTATAAGATTGTGGGTTCAAATCCTGGTGGGGTGAGGTGTTGATTATATGTAGAAGTCCGCGTGCTTTATTGGGTTAATGAAATATATATGGATCCTTTTGTTTCGAAGCCAGATTTGGTAAAACGTTGCCCTGATCACTTAATCGGCACGGGTGGTCCCCATTAGAGGTTCACGGCGCCATAAGCTCGTTGAACAGGCTTTGTGTGAAATATAGCAGAGTCTAGGACTGCTTATATTGTCCTGGTGGCCCTGTGGTAGCATCCCCCGGTCACAATTATAAGATTGTTGGTTCAAATCCTTGTGGGTTGAGGTGTTGATTATATGTAGAAGTCCGCGTGCTTTATTGGGTTAATGAAATATATATGGATCCTCGTGTATCGAAGCCAGATTTGGTAAAACGTTGCCCTGATCACCTAAGCGGCACGGGTGGTCCCCATTAGAGGTTCATGGCGCCATAAGGTCGTTGAACAGGCTTTGTGTGAAATATAGTAGAGTCTAGGACTGCATTTATTGTCCTGGTTGCCCAGAGGTAGCATTCCCCGGTCACAATTATAAGATCGCGGGTTCAAATCCTGGTGGGTTGAGGTGTTGATTATATGTAGAAGTCCGCATGCATTATTGGGCTAATGAAATATATATGGATCCTCGTGTTTCCAAGCCGGATTTGGTAAAACGTTGCTCTTATCACTTAAGCGGCACGGGTGGTCCCCATTAGAGGTTCACGGCGCCATAAGCTCGTTGAACAGGCTTTTGTGTGTGAAATATAGGAGAGTCTAGGAATGCTTAGTCTCCCTGGTGAGCCAGAGGTAGCGCTCCCCGGGTCACAAATTATAAGATCGTGGGTTCAAATCCTGGTGGGGTGAGGTGTTGATTATATGTAGAAGTCCGCGCTTTGCTGGGCTAATGAAAATATATGGATCCGGTTTCGTCGATTTGGTAAAACGTTGCCTCTGATCACCTGTTTACCGGTGGTCCCCATTAGAGGTTCACACGGTGCCATAAGCAAGTTGAACAGGCTTTTGTGTGAAACAGTATGAGTCTTAGGAATGCTTTATTGTCCTGGTGGCCCAGAGGTAAAGGCCCCCGTCACAATTATAAGATCGTGGGTTTAACCTGGTGGGTGAGGTGTTGATTAAATGTAGAAGTCCGCGTGCTTTATTGGGCTAATGAAATATATATGGATCCTTCTTGTTTCGAAGCCGCATTTGGTAAAATGTTGGTCTGATCACCTAAGCAGCATGGGTGGTCCCCATTAGAGGTTCACGGCGCCATAAGCTCGTTGAACAGGCTTTGTGTGAAATATAGCAGAGTCTAGGACTGCTTTTATTGTCCTGGTAGCCCAGAGGTAGCGTCTCCCGGTCACAATTATAAGATTGTGGGTTCAAATCCTGGTGGGGTGAGGTGTTGATTATATGTAGAAGTCCGCCTTCTTTATTGGGTTAATGAAATATATATGGATCCTCGTGTTTCGAAGCCGCATTTGGTAAAACGTTGCTCTGATCACCTAAGTGGCACGGGTGGTCCCCTATAGTGGTTCAGAGCGCGATAAACTCGTTGAACAGGCTCTGTGTGAAATATAGCCGAGTCTTGGACTGCTTTTATTGTCCTGGTGGCCCAGAGGTAGCATTCCCCGGTCACAATTATAAGATCGTGGGTTCAAGTCCTGGTGGGGTGAGGTGTTGATTAAATGTAGAAGTCCGCGTGCTTTATTGGGATAATAAAATAAATATGGATCCTTCTTGTTTCGAAGCCGCAATTGGTAAAATGTTGGTCTGATCACCTAAGCGGCACTCGTGGTCGCCATTAGAGGTTCACGGCGCCATAAGCTCGTTGAACAAGCTTTGTGTGAAATATAGCAGAGTCTAGGACTGCTTTTATTGTC
>NW_024745129.1:0-15403 GCF_018991925.1 Homarus americanus | reverse complement strand
GATATGTTATACTCGATCAGGGGTCTTTGTTATACTTGATCAGGGGACTTTGTTATACTTGATTAGGGGACTTTGTTATACTAGATCAGGGGACTTTGTTATACTTGATCAGAGGACTTTGTTATACTCGACCAAGGGCCTTTGTTATGCTCGATTAGAAAACTTTGTTATTCTCGACCAGGGAACTTTGTTATACTCCACCAGGGACTTTGTGATACTCGATCAGTGGATATGTTATACTCGATCATCGGACTTTGTTATACTCTGTTCAGGGGACTTTGTTATACTCGTCCAAGGGGCTTTTTTATACTAGGATCAGGGGATTTTGTTATACTCGATGAGGGGACTTAGTCTTACTCGATCAGGGCCCTTTGTCATACTCGACCAGGGGACTTTGTTATAATCGATTAGGGGACTTTGTTATCCTCGATCTGGGGACTTTGTTAAACTAGGCCAGGAGACGTTGTTATACTCGATCAGTGGATATGTTATACTCGATCAGGGGACTTTGTTATACTGGACCAGGGGACTTTGTTATACTCGATCAGGAACTGTTATACCATCCAGGGGCTTTATCATACTGACCAGGGGACTTTGTTATACCGATCAGGGACTTTGTTATACTGACGAGAACCTGGTTATACTCATCCAGGGGGCTTGGTCACACCCGATCAGGTGACTTCTTCCTTTAGGAATGGGGATTTTGTCTACACGATCAGGCCCTTTACATAATGACCGGGGGATTTTGTTTTAATCGATCAGGGGACTTTGGTATGCTCGATCTAGGGACTTTGTTATACCGGGCCAGCGGACTTTTTTATACTCGATGAGGGGACTTTGTTTCACTGGACCAGGGGACATTTTTATACACGATAAGGGGACTTTGTTATACTCGATCAGGGGACTTTGTCTTACTCGATCAGGGCCCTTTGCTATAATCGACCGGGGGACTTTGTTATAATCGATTATAGTTTTTGGGTATGCCTTTGACTCAGGGACTGTTGTACTGATCAGGGTTCGGTATTTTAACCCAGCTTTACAGCCTCAGATTAGGGATTCTTTATATACCGATAACGGGACTTGTTATACCGATAAGGGAATTGTTACACCGATACGGGACGAGCATCAGATCAGGGACTTCTTTATACTCGATTAGAGGCCTTTTTTGGACTCGATCAGGGGACTTTGTTATATTCGAGCAGAGGGCTTTGTTATACTCGATCAGGGGACATTGTTATACTCGATCAGGAGGCTTTCTTATACTCGATCAGGGACTTTGCTATACTCGACCAGGGGACTTTGTTATACTCAATCAGGGGATATGTTATACTCGATCAGGGGACTTTGTTATACTCATCCAGGGGACTTTGTTATACTCGATCAATGGACTTTGTTATACGCGATCAGGAGACTTTGTTATACTCGATTAGGAACCTTTGTTATACTCGTCCAGGGGGGCTTTGTTATACTAGGATCAGGGGACTTTGTTATACTCGATGAGGGGACTTAGTCTTACTCGATCAGAGCCCTTTGTTATACTCGACCAGGGGACTTTGTTATAATCGATTAGGGAACTTTGTTATGCTCGATCTGGGGACTTTGTTAAACTAGGCCAGGAGACGTTGTTATACTCGATCAGGGGATATGTTATACTCGATCAGGGGACTTTGTTATACTGGACCAGGGGACTTTGTTATACTCGATCAGGGGACTTTGTTATACTCGATCAGGGAACTTTGTTATACTCATCCAGGGGCTTTGTCATACTCGTTCAGGGGACTTTCTTATACTCGATCAGGGACTTTTGTTGTATCAGGGCCTTTTACATACACTCGACCGGGGACTTTGGTTATAATCGATTAGGACTTTTGGTATGCCTTTCGAACTAGGACTTTGTTATACTCGATCAGACTTTGTTATACTCGTCAGGGGCCTTTGTTATACTCGATTAGGGGACTTTGTTATACTCGATAAGGTGACTTTGTTATACTCGATAAGGGGAATTTGTTATACTCGATGAGGGGACTTTGTTAGACTCGAACAGGGGACTTTGTTATACTCGACCAGGGGACGTTGTTATACTCGATTAGGCGGCTTTGTTATACTTGATCAGGGGACTTTCTTATACTCGATTAGAGGCCTTTTTTGGACTCGATTAGGGGACTTTGTTATACTCGGGCAGGGGGCTTTGTTATACTCGATCAGGGGACTTTGTTATACTCGATGAGGAGGCTTTATTATACTCGATCACGGGACTTTCCTATACTCGACCAGGGGACTTTGTTATACTCGACCAGGGATCTCTTTATACTTGACCAATGGACTTTGTTATTCTCGATGAGGGGCCTTTGTTATACTCGATGAGGGGACTTTGTTATATTCGACCAGGGGACATTGTTATACTCGATCAGGGGACATTTTTATACTCGACCAGAGGACTTTGTTATACTCAATCAGGGGATATGTTATACTCGATCAGGGGACTTTGTTATACTCATCCAGGGGCCTTTGTTATACTCGATCAGGGGACTTTGTTATATGCGATCAGGAGACTTTGTTATACTCGATTAGGGGCCTTTGTTATACTCATCCAGGGGGGCTTTGTTATACTAGGATCAGGGGACCTTATATACTCGATGAGGAATTTAGTCTACTTTGATCAGGCCCTTTGTTATACCTTTAATTGTGGGACTTTTTTCTTAGTACTCGATTAGAGCCTTTTTGACTTGACTAGAGACTTGTTATACTTTATAGAGCTTTGTTATACTCGATCAGGGACTTTTTGTTATACGCGATCGTATGCTTTGTTATACTCGATCAGACTTTATATACTCGATGAGGACTTAGTCTTTACTCGATCAGGCCCTTTGTTATACTCACCAGGGACTTATACGCTGACAGAGTACCTTTTTAGACCCCATCAGGGACTTTGTTATACTCGAGCAGGGGGCTCTGTTATACTCGATTAGGGGACTTTGTCTTACTCGCTCAGGGCCCTTTGCTATACTGGACCGGGGACTTTGATATAATCGATCAGGGGACTTTGGTATGCTTGATCTAGGGACTTTGTTATACTGGGCCAGGGGACTCTTTTATGCTCGATCAGGAGACTTTGTTACACTGGACCAGGGGACATTTTTAAACTCGATTAGGGGACTTCGTTACACTCGTTGAGGGACTTTGTTATACTCGACCAGGGCCTTTGTTATACTCGATTAGGGGACTTTGTTGTACTCGATAAGGGGACTTTGTTACTCGATAAGGTGAATTTGTTATACTCGATAAGGGGGCTTTGTTAGACTCGAACAGGGGACTTTGTTATACTCGACCAGGGGACTTTGTTATGCTCGATTTGGGGACTTTGTTATACTCGATGAGGGGCCTTTGTTCCACTCGATGAGGGGCCATTGTTATACTAGATCAGGGGAATTTGTTATACTCGATTAAAGGCCTTTTTTGGACTCGATCAGGGGACTTTGTTATACTGGAGCAGGGGGCATTGTTATATTCAATCAGGGGACTTTGTTATGCTCGATCAGGAGGCTTTGTTATACTCGATCAGGGGACTTTGCTAAACTCGACCAGGGGACTTTGTTATACTCGAGCAGGGGGCTTTGTTATACTCGATTAGGGGACTTTGTTATACTCGATGAGGAGGCTTTGTTATACTCGTTCAGGGGACTTTGCTATGCTCGATCATGGGAACTTTTTTATACTTGACCAATGGACTTTGTTATACTCGATGAGGGGACTTTGTTATATTCGACTAGGAGACTTTGTTATACTCGATCAGGGGAGTTTTTTATACTCGACCAGAGGACTTTGTTATACTCTATCAGGGGACTTTGTTATACTCGATCAGGGGACTTTGTTATACTAGATTAGGGGCCTTTGTTATACTCGATGAGGGGGCTTTGTTATACTCGACCCGGGGACTTTGCTATAATCGACCAGGGGACTTTGTTATACTCGTTTAGGGGACTTTGTTATACTAGCCCAGGGGACTTTTTTATACTTGATCAGGGGACTTTCTCATACTAGACCAGAGGCCATTGTTATACTCGATCGGGGGACTTTGTTATACTCGATGAGTGGACTTTCCTATATTTGACCAATGGACTTTGCTATACTCGATTAGGGGCTTTTGTTATACTCGACCAGAGGACTTTGTTATACTCAATCAGCGGATATGTTATACTCGATCAGGGGACTTTGTTATACTCATCCATGGGACTTTGTTATACTCGATCAGGGGACTTTGTTATACTCGATGAGGCTTCATTATACTGACTAGGGACTTGTTAAACTAGGGCCAGGAGACGTTGTTATACTCGATCAGAGGTTATACTGATCAGACCTTTTGTTATACCGGACCAGGACTTTGTTATACGCGATCAGAGACTTTGTTATACCTGATTAGGGCCTGGTTATACACTCATGATGAGTGTGCTTATTATGCTCGAATCAGGGACTTGTTATATTCGATAGGGGACTTTGTTATATTCGACCAGAGGCCTTTTGTTATACTCGATCGGGGAATTTTGTTATACCGAGTGAGTGGAATTTGATTATATTTGACCACGGGCTTTTATATACTCGACAGAGGGCCTTTGTTGATAATTTCCTCGATCAGACATTGTTATACGACCAGGACATTGTTACATTTGATTAGGGACTTTTGTTATTATACTGACCAGAGACCTTGGTTATACTCGATCAGGTGAGGTTATACTCGATCAGGGGACTTTGTTATACTCGATCAGAGGACTGTGTTATACTCGACGAGGGGCTTTTTTATACTCGATTAGAAAACTTTGTTATACTCGACCAGGAGACTTTGTGATACTCGATCAGGGGACTTTGTTATACTCCACCAGGGACTTTGTTATATTCGATCAGGGATATGTAATACTCGATTAGGGGACTTTGTTATACTCGATCAGGGGACTTTGTCATACTCGACCAGAGGAATTTGTTATACTCGATCAGGGGATATGTTATACTCGATCAGGGGTCTTTGTTATACTTGATCAGGGGACTTTGTTATACTTGATTAGGGGACTTTGTTATACTAGATCAGGGGACTTTGTTATACTTGATCAGAGGACTTTGTTATAATTTCATGACCGTTGTACCTTTTGTTATGCTCGATTAGAAAACTTTGTTATTCTCGACCAGGGAACTTTGTTATACTCCACCAGGGACTTTGTGATACTCGATCAGTGGATATGTTATACTCGATCAGGGGACTTTGTTATACTCGGTTCAGGGGACTTTGTTATACTCGTTCAAGGGGCTTTTTTATACTAGGATCAGGGGACTTTCTTATACTCGATGACGGGACTTAGTCTTACTCGATCAGTGCCCTTTGTCATACTCGACCAGGGGACTTTCTTATAATCGATTAGGGGACTTTGTTATCCTCGATCTGGGGACTTTGTTAAACTAGGCCAGGAGACGTTGTTATACTCGATCAGGGGATATTTTATACTCGATCAGGGGACTTTGTTATACTGGACCAGGGGACTTTGTTATACTCGATCAGGGGACTTTGTTATACTCGATCAGGGAACTGTTATACTCATCCAGGGGGCTTTGTCATACTCGACCAGGGGAATTTGTTATACTCGATCAGGGGACTTTGTTATACTCGATCAGGGAACTTTGTTATACTCATCCAGGGGGCTTTGTCATACTCGATCAGTTGACTTTCTTATACTCGATCAGGGTGATTTTGTCTTACACGATCAGGGCCCTTTGCTATACTCGACCGGGGGATTTTGTTATAATCGATCAGGGGACTTTGGTATGCTCGATCTACGGACTTTGTTATACCGGGTCAGGGGACATTTTTATACTCGATGAGGGGACTTTGTTTCACTGGACCAGGGGACATTTTTATACACGATTAGGGGACTTTGTTATACTCGATCAGGTGACTTTGTCTTACTCGAACAGGTCTCTTTGCTATACTCGACCGGGGGCTTTGTTATAATGGATTAGGGAGCTTTGGTATGCTCAACCTAGGGACTTTGTTATACTCGATCAGGGACTTTGTTATACTCGACCAGGGGCCATTGTTATACTCGATTAGGGGACTTTGTTATACTCGATAACGGGACTTTGTTATACTCGATAAGGGGAATTTGTTATACTCGATAAGGGGACTTTGTTATACTCGATCAGGGGACTTTCTTATACTCGATTAGAGGCCTTTTTTGGACTCGATCAGGGGACTTTGTTATACTCAAGCAGGGGGCTTTGTTATACTCGATCAGGGGACTTTGTTATACTCGATCAGGAGGCTTTCTTATACTCGATCAGGGACTTTGCTATACTCGACCAGGGGACTTTGTTATACTCAATCAGGGGATATGTTATACTCGATCAGGGGACTTTGTTATACTCATCCAGGGGACTTTCTTATACTCGATCAATGGACTTTGTTATACGCGATCAGGAGACTTTGTTATACTCGATTAGGAACCTTTGTTATACCCGTCCAGGGGGGCTTTGTTATACTAGGATCAGGGGACTTTGTTATACTCGATGAGGGGACTTAGTCTTACTCGATCAGCGCTCTTTGTTATACTCGACCAGGGGACTTTGTTATAATCGATTAGGGAACTTTGTTATGCTCGATCTGGGGACTTTGTTAAACTAGGCCAGGAGACGTTGTTATATTCGGTCAGGGGATATGTTATACTCGATCAGGGGACTTTGTTACTGGACCAGGGGACTTTGTTATACTCGATCAGGGGACTTTGTTAAACTCGATCAGGGGACTGTGTAATATTCGATAAGGGGAATTTGTTATACTCGATGAGGGGACTTTGTTAGACTCGAACAGGGGACTTTGTTATACTCGACCAGGGGACGTTGTTATACTCGATTAGGCGGCTTTCTTATACTTGAGCAGGGGACTTTCTTATACTCGATTAGAGGCCTTTTTTGGACTCGATTAGGGGACTTTGTTATACTCGAGCAGGGGGCTTTGTTATACTCGATCAGGGGACTTTGTTATACTCGATGAGGAGGCTTTGTTATACTCGTTCACGGGACTTTCCTATACTCGAGCAGGGGACTTTGTTATACTCGACCAGGGATCTCTTTTATACTTGACCAATGGACTTTGTTATTCTCGATGAGAGGCCTTTGTTATAGTCGATGAGGGGACTTTGTTATACTCGACCAGGGGACTTTTTTATACTCGATCAGGGGACTTTTTTATACTCGACCAGAGGACTTTGTTATACTCAATTCGGGGATATGTTATACTCGATCAGGGGACTTTGTTGTACTCATCCAGGGGACTTTGTTATACTCGATCAGGGGACTTTGTTATATGCGATCAGGAGACTTTGTTATACTCGATTAGGGGCCTTTGTTATACTCGTCCAGGGGGGGCTTTGTTATACTAGGATCAGGGGACGTTATTATAACCGATAAGGGGCCTTTGTTATACTCCATGAGGGGACTTTGTTATACTCGACCAGGGTTCTTTGTTATACTCGATCAGGGGACTTTGTTATACTCGATCAGCGGACTTTGTTATACTCGTTCAGGGGACTTTGTTATACTCGATCAGGGGATATTGTTATACTCGACCAGGGGAGTTTGATATACTCGACCAGGGGACTTTGTTATACTCGATGAGGGGCCTTTGTTAAACTCGATGAGGGCGCTGTTATACTCGACCGGGGACTTTGATATACTCGATTAGGGCCTTTTGTTAAACTCGATCAGGGGCCATTGACGCGCCTACTCGATCAGGGACTTTGTTATACTCCTGTCAGGGGACTTTGTTATACTCGATCAGGGGAGACTTTGTTTATATACTCGATCAGGGAACTTTGTTATACTCGATCAGGGGACTTTGTTATAATCGACCAGGGTTTGTTATACTCGACCAGGGTCTTTGCCTCTCGATCAGAGACCTTTGTTAAAACTTGATGAGGGCGCTGTTATACTCGACCAGAGGACTTTGTTATACTCGATCAGGTGATATGTTATACTCGATCAGGGGACTTTGTTATACTCGATCAGAGGATTGTGTTATACTCGACGAGGGGCTTTTTTATACTCGATTAGAAAACTTTGTTATACTCGACCAGGAGACTTTGTGATACTCGATCAGGGGACTTTGTTATACTCCACCAGGGACTTTGTTATATTCGATCAGGGATATGTAATACTCGATTAGGGGACTTTGTTATACTCGATCAGGGGACTTTGTCATACTCGACCAGAGGAATTTGTTATACTCGATCAGGGGATATGTTATACTCGATCAGGGGTCTTTGTTATACTTGATCAGGGGACTTTGTTATACTTGATTAGGGGACTTTGTTATACTAGATCAGGGGACTTTGTTATACTTGATCAGAGGACTTTGTTATACTCGACCAAGGGCCTTTGTTATGCTCGATTAGAAAACTTTGTTATTCTCGACCAGGGAACTTTGTTATACCAGGGACTTTGTGATACTCGATCAGTGGATATGTTATACTCAATCAGGGGACTTTGTTATACTCGGTTCAGGGGACTTTGTTATACTCGTTCAAGGGGCTTTTTTATACTAGGATCAGGGGACTTTGTTATACTCGATGACGGGACTTAGTCTTACTCGATCAGGGCCCTTTGTCATACTCGACCAGGGGACTTTCTTATAATCGATTAGGGGACTTTGTTATCCTCGATCTGGGGACTTTGTTAAACTAGGCCAGGAGACGTTGTTATACTCGATCAGGGGATATTTTATACTCGATCAGGGGACTTTGTTATACTGGACCAGGGGACTTTGTTATATTCGATCAGGGGACTTTGTTATACTCGATCAGGGAACTGTTATACTCATCCAGGGGGCTTTGTCATACTCGACCAGGGGACTTTGTTATACTCGATCAGGGGACTTTGTTATATTCGATTAGGGAACTTTGTTATACTCATCCAGGGGGCTTTGTCATACTCGATCAGGTGACTTTCTTATACTCGATCAGGGGATTTTGTCTTACACGATCAGGTTCCTTTGCTATACTCGACCGGGGGATTTTGTTATAATCGATCAGGGGACTTTGGTATGCTCGATCTAGGGACTTTGTTATACCGGGCCAGCGGACTTTTTTATACTCGATGAGGGGACTTTGTTTCACTGGACCAGGGGACATTTTTATACACGATTAGGGGACTTTGTTATACTCGATCAGGGGACTTTGTCTTACTCGATCAGGGCCCTTTGCTATAATCGACCGGGGGACTTTGTTATAATCGATTAGGGGGCTTTGGTATGCTCGACCTAGGGACTTTGTTATACTCGATCGACCAGGGGCCTTTGTTATACTCGATTAGGGGACTTTGTTATACTCGATAACGGGACTTTGTTATACTCGATAAGGGGAATTTGTTATACTCGATCGGGGCTTTCTTATACGGGGACTTTGCTATATCGACCAGGGGACTTTCTTATACTCGATTAGAGGCCTTTTTTGGACTCGATCAGGGGACTTTGTTATATTCGAGCAGAGGGCTTTGTTATACTCGATCAGGGGACATTGTTATACTCGATCAGGAGGCTTTCTTATACTCGATCAGGGACTTTGCTATACTCGACCAGGGGACTTTGTTATACTCAATCAGGGGATATGTTATACTCGATCAGGGGACTTTGCTATACTCATCCAGGGGACTTTGTTATACTCGATCAATGGACTTTGTTATACGCGATCAGGAGACTTTGTTATACTCGATTAGGAACCTTTGTTATACTCGTCCAGGGGGGCTTTGTTATACTAGGATCAGGGGACTTTGTTATACTCGATGAGGGGACTTAGTCCTACTCGATCAGCGCTCTTTGTTATACTCGACCAGGGGACTTTGTTATAATCGATTAGGGAACTTTGTTATGCTCGATCTGGGGACTTTGTTAAACTAGGCCAGGAGACGTTGTTATATTCGATCAGGGGATATGTTATACTCGATCAGGGGACTTTGTTATACTGGACCAGGGGACTTTGTTATACTCGATCAGGGGACTTTGTTAAGCTCGATCAGGGGACTGTGTAATATTCGATAAGGGGAATTTGTTATACTCGATGAGGGGACTTTGTTAGACTCGAACGGGGGACTTTGTTATACTCGACCAGGGGACGTTGTTATACTCGATTAGGCGGCTTTCTTATACTTGATCAGGGGACTTTCTTATACTCGATTAGAGGCCTTTTTTGGACTCGATTAGGGGACTTTGTTATACTCGAGCAGGGGGCTTTGTTATACTCGATCAGGGGACTTTGTTATACTCGATGAGGAGGCTTTGTTATACTCGTTCACGGGACTTTCCTATACTCGAGCAGGGGACTTTGTTATACTCGACCAGGGATCTCTTTTATACTTGACCAATGGACTTTGTTATTCTCGATGAGGGGCCTTTGTTATACTCGATGAGGGGACTTTGTTATATTCGACCAGGGGACTTTGTTATACTCGATGAGGGGACTTTTTTATACTCGACCAGAGGACTTTGTTATACTCAATCAGGGGATATGTTATACTCGATCAGGGGACTTTGTTATACTCATCCAGGGGCCTTTGTTATACTCGATCAGGGGACTTTGTTATATGCGATCAGGAGACTTTGTTATACTCGATTAGGGGCCTTTGTTATACTCGTCCAGGGGGGCTTTGTTATACTAGGATCAGGGGACGTTATTATAACCGATAAGGGGCCTTTGTTATACTCCATGAGGGGACTTTGTTATACTCGACCAGGGTTCTTTGTTATACTCGATCAGGGGACTTTGTTATACTCGATCAGCGGACTTTGTTATACTCGATCAGGGGACTTTGTTATATTCGATCAGGGGATATTGTTATACTCGACCAGGGGAGTTTGATATACTCGACCAGGGGACTTTGTTGTACTCGATGAGGGGCCTTTGTTAAACTCGATGAGGGGCCTTTGTTATACTCGACCAGGGACTTTCTTATACTCGATTAGGGGCCTTTGTTAAACTCGATCAGGGGCCATTGTTATACTCGATCAGGGGACTTTGTTATACTCTATCAGGGGACTTTGTTATACTCGATCAGGGGGCTTTGTTATACTCGATCAGGGAACTTTGTTATACTCGATAAGGGGACTTTGTTATAATCGACGAGGGGAGTTTGTTAAACTCGACCAGGGGACTTTGCTATACTCGATCAGGGGCCTTTGTTAAACTTGATGAGGGGCCTTTGTTATACTCGATCACGGGACTTTGTTATACTCGATAGAGGGGACTTTGTTATACTCGATCAGCGGACTTTGTTATACTCGATCAGGAGACTTTGTTATACTCGATGACGGGCCTTTGTTAAACTCTATGAGGGACCTTTGTTATACTTGATCAGGGGCCTTTGTTAAACTTGATCAGGGGCCTTTGTTATACTCGATCAGGGGACTTTGTTATACACGATCAGCGGACTTTGTTATACTCGATCAGGAGACTTTGTTATACTCGATGAGGGGCCTTTGTTATACTCGATCAGGGGCCTTTGTTATACTTGATCACGGGACTTTGTTATACTCAACCAGGGTTCTTTGTTATACATGACCAGGGGAGTTTGTTATACTCGACCAGGGGACTTTGTTATACTCGATGAGGGGCCTTTGTTAAACTCGATGAGGGACCTTTGTTATACTCGACCAGGGGACTTTGTTACACTCGATCAGGGGCCTTTGTTAAACTCGATCAGGGGCCAGAGTTATACTCGATTAGGGGACTTTGTTATACTCGATCAGCGGATTTTGTTATACTCGATCAGGAGACTTTGTTTTACTCGATGAGGGGCCTTTGTTATACTCGATTAGGGGCCTTTGTTATACTCGATCAGGGGACTTTGTTATACTCAACCAGGGTTCTTTGTTATACTTGACCAGGGGAGTTTGTTATACTCGACCAGGTGACTTTGTTATACTCGATGAGGGGCTTTTGTTAAACTCGATGAGGGACCTTTGTTATACTCGACCAGGGGACTTTCTGACATTCGATCAGGGGCCTTTGTTAAACTCGATCAGGGGCCATAGTTATACTCGATCAGGGGACTTTGTTATACTCGATCAGCGGATTTTGTTATACTCGATCAGGAGACTTTGTTATACTCGATGAGGGGCCTTTGTTATACTAGATGAGGGGCCTTTGTTATACTCGATCAGGGGACTTTGTTATACTCAACCAGGGTTCTTTGTTATACTTGACCAGGGGAGTTTGTTATACTCGACCAGGTGACTTTGTTATACTCGATGAGGGGCCTTTGTTAAACTCGATGAGGGACCTTTGTTATACTCGACCAGGGGACTTTCTTACACTAGATCAGAGGCCTTTGTTAAACTCGATCAGGGGCCATAGTTATACTCGATCAGGGGACTTTGTTATACTCGATTAGGGGACTTTGGTATACTCGACCAGGTGAGTTTGTTCTACTCGACCAGGGGACTTTGTTATACTCAATGAGGGGCCTTTGTTAAACTTGATGAGGGGCCTTTGTTATACTCGACCAGGGGACTCTGTTATACTCGATCAGGGGCCTTTGTTAAACTCGAGCAGGGGCTTTTGTTATACTCGATCAGGTGACTTTGTTATACTTGATCAGGGGACTTTGTTATACTCGATCAGCGGACTTTGTTATACTCGATCAGGGGACGTTGTTATACTCGATCAGGGGCCTTTGTTATACTCGATCACGGGCCTTTGTTATACTCCATGAGGGGACTTTGTTATACTCGACCAGGGTTCTTTGTTATACTCGATCAGGGGACTTTGTTATACTCGATCAGCGGACTTTGTTATACTCGATCAGGGGACTTTGTTATACTCGATCAGGGGATATTGTTATACTCGACCAGGGGAGTTTGATATACTCGACCAGGGGACTTTGTTATACTCGATGAGGGGCCTTTGTTAAACTCGATGAGGGGCCTTTGTTATACTCGACCAGGGGACTTTCTTATACTCGATTAGGGGCCTTTGTTAAACTCGATCAGGGGCCATTGTTATGCTCGATCAGGGGACTTTGTTATAGTCTATCAGGGGACTTTGTTATACTCGATCAGGGGGCTTTGTTATACTCGATCAGGGAACTTTGTTATACTCGATAAGGGGACTTTGTTATAATCGACCAGGGGAGTTTGTTATACTCGACCAGGGGACTTTGCTATACTCGATCAGGGGCCTTTGTTAAACTTGATGAGGGGCCTTAGTTATACTCGATCAGGGGACTTTGTTATACTCGATAGAGGGGACTTTGTTATACTCGATCAGCGGACTTTGTTATACTCGATCAGGAGACTTTGTTATACTCGATGGCGGGCCTTTGTTAAACTCTATGAGGGACCTTTGTTATACTTGATCAGGGGCCTTTGTTAAACTTGATCAGGGGCCTTTGTTATACTCGATCAGGAGACTTTGTTATACTCGATGAGGGGCCTTTGTTATACTCGGTCACGGGACTTTGTTATACTCAACCAGGGTTCTTTGTTATACTTGACCAGGGGAGTTTGTTATACTCGACCAGGGGACTTTGTTATACTCGATGAGGGGCCTTTGTTAAACTCGATGAGGGACCTTTGTTATACTCGACCAGGGGACTTTGTTACACTCGATCAGGGGCCTTTGTTAAACTCGATCAGGGGCCATAGTTATACTCGATCAGGGGACTTTGTTATACTCGATCAGGGGACTTTGTTATAATCGACCAGGGGAGTTTGTTATACTCGACCAGGGGACTCTGCTATACTCGATCAAGGGCCTTTGTTAAACTTGATAAGGGGCCTTTGTTATACTCGATCAGGGGACTTTGTTATACTCGATCAGGGGAATTGTTATACTCGATCAGCGGATTTTGTTATACTCCATCAGGAGACTTTGTTATACTCGATGAGGGGCCTTTGTTATACTCGATGAGAGGCCTTTGTTTTTCTCGATCAGGGGACTTTGTTATACTCAACCAGGGTTCTTTGTTATACTTGACCAGGGGAGTTTGTTATACACGACCAGCGGACTTTGTTATACTCGATGAGGGGACTTTGTTAAACTCGATGAGGGACCTTTGTTATACTCGACCAGGGGACTTTCTTACACTAGATCAGGGGCCTTTGTTAAACTCGATCAGGGGCCATAGTTATACTCGATCAGGGGACTTTGTTATACTCGATCAGGGGACTTTGATATACTCGACCAGGTGAGTTTGTTATACTCGACTAAATGACTGTGTTATACTGAATGAGGGGCCTTCGTTAAACTCGATCAGGGGCCTTTGTTATACTCGACCAGGGGACTTTATTATACTCGATCAGGGGCCTTTGTTAAACTCGATCAGGGGCCTTTGTTATACTCGATCAGGGGCCTTTGTTATACTCGATCACGGGATTTTGTTATACTCCATGAGGGGACTTTGTTATACTCGACCAGGGTTCTTTGTTATACTCGATCAGGGGACTTTGTTATACTCGATCAGCGGACTTTGTTATACTCGATCAGGGGCCTTTGTTATACCCGATCAGGGGACTTTGCTATACTCGATCAGGGGACATTGTTAAACTCTATGAGGGGGGCTTTGTTATACACGATTAGGGGGCTTTGTTATACTTGATCAGGGGCCTTTGTTATAATCGTTCAAGGGACTTTGTTATACTCGATCAGGGGATATTGTTATACTCGACCAGGGGAGTTTGATATACTCGACCAGGGTCTTTGTTATATTCGATGAGGGGCCTTTGTTAAACTCGATGAGGGGCCTTTGTTAAACTCTATGAGGGACCTTTGTTATACTTGATCAGGGGCCTTTGTTAAACTTGATCAGGGGCCTTTGTTATACTCGATCAGGGGACTTTGTTATACTCTGATGAGGGCCTTTTGTTATACCTGATCACGGGACCTTGTTATACCAACCAGGGTTCTTTTGTTATAATGGACCAGGGAGTTTGTTATACTCGACCAGGGACTTCGTTATACCCGATGAGGGGCCTTTGTTAAACCCGATGAGGGACCTTTTGTTATACTCGACCAGGGGACTTTTTTGTTACACTCGATCAGGGGCCTTTGTTAAACTCGATCAGGGGCCATAGTTATACTCGATCAGGGGACTTTGTTATACTCGATCAGGGGACTTTGTTATAATCGACCAGGGGAGTTTGTTATACTCGACCAGGGGACTCTGCTATACTCGATCAAGGGCCTTTGTTAAACTTGATAAGGGGCCTTTGTTATACTCGATCAGGGGACTTTGTTATACTCGATCAGGGGAATTGTTATACTCGATCAGCGGATTTTGTTATACTCCATCAGGAGACTTTGTTATACTCGATGAGGGGCCTTTGTTATACTCGATGAGAGGCCTTTGTTTTTCTCGATCAGGGGACTTTGTTATA
>NW_024745128.1:0-18769 GCF_018991925.1 Homarus americanus | reverse complement strand
CTACCTCAGCTTGCAGGAAGCCCTTGATCTGGTCTCCAGAGAGCGTGATTCACTTGGTTTCCTTCTTTCAACTGCGAAAACAAAAGCCATGTGGCACGGTCGTGTTATACCCCCCCCCCTTCTCTTATCAGGAACGCCCCTGGCCTGGGTTAATGAAACAAAATACCTGGGTGTGTATGTAACTCGCACACGTTGTCAGATCCCTGAAGTCCGCTATGTTCGAGACATGCTTTCTGCGTCTCGCTTCCCTCTCTAACATGTGCAGGGGTTCCCTTAGTGCTACCATCCCTGTACTTCTCACCATGTACAAATCCTGTGTCCGTTCCTGTGTCGACTATGCCGCCCCTGCCCTCGTCAACATTAGTCGGACTGCTGTCAACCGTCTCGAAGTTATCTAGAGGAAAGCTGCACGTATCATCCTTGGGGCTCTTCAGTGGCCACGCTCTACTTCTCTTTATACCGAACTTGGTATTTCCCCCTTACAGGATCGTGTCCAGGAGTTTTATCTAAGAACTACGATTTCCATTCTACGGGATCCTCGGGGCAACTATGAACAAGCCAACTTGACTCCTGCTGTCCGAGGCCGACGTCTATCTAGAAGACAGTGGCAAGGATCACTCATCCGAGCCCTTCAGGAACACGACCTTCTGCCCGATATTGTTGTCACCCCTGCTGTTGGTTCGTCTCCTTCTCCTTGGCTGCATTTTCAACCTGAAGTGATTACCCTCGGTGGACCGCTCCCGAAATCCCACGTGAACCCTGTTATTCTCTGCAAACACCACCTCTCCAGGATTTCCCACTGGTCTCCAGGTAGGGTCGTCCTCTACACTGATGGCTCTGTTGAGCCCGCTACAGGTCGGGCCGGGCCTGGTGTCTACATCTCCCGTCCTGATGCTCCTAAGCCTATCAAATTTTATCTCAGAGTTTCTGACGGGGCATCGTCCACTCAGGCTAAACTGATAGCCCTCCTTGCTGCCCTTCTCGCTGAGGAAGAAGCAGATGGTTTCTGTCCCTTGCTTGTCCGCTGCGATTCCAGGTCTGCTGTCGACGGGATTGCATTTGGATCAGGGGAAAAATAAGGACCTCATCCTCCGAATACGAGAGTTAACATCCACACTTCAGGATGCAGTCCGTCCTGTGACATTCCTATGGATACCCAGTCATGTCGGTATCTTGGGAAATGAGGCAGCAGGTGGCCTTGCCAAGACTGTCTGTAACAAGGCCACACTTGACTACGTTGCTCCTCGAACACTTTTACAGTTTACAGCAAACAGAGAGAAGCATGGGAAGCAGCCATCCCCCTGGAGTCCCCGCCCACCTGGTACGATGTCCTCCGTAAACTTCCTGACCTCTCAAATGTTGTTACGAACCCCTCCACCCAGCACTACGAAGCACGCCATCTATTGTCCTGATCTACCTACCCAGCACCACGAGCAACGCCATCTAGGGACGAGACACGAGTATGACTCGTCTTGGTTAACACTCCGGGGTTTCCCTTCTCCATATCCTGGTTGTTGCGTCACCTCCTCAAAGTCTTCTTTGTCAGCTCCAATTCGAGGAGAGAGGACTTGGCTCTGGGAAGTGACCACAGGATCATCTATCCTCTAAACCTACGTGCAGTGACTACCTACCGTCTTCTACAATACTCAGCCTTACTCGTCAGCCATCTCAGCTCCTCACTTAAGTACTTGTATTTTGTATTAACTCCCCCACGTCCACTTGCTTCAAGATTGTTTTATGTTTTATTAATATGTATATACTGTTAATGTTTAGGTTAAGTTTGGTTAAGGGTAATTTATAAGCTGAATATTTTGTTAAGGGATTTATGGTACTTTATTATACACAACGAAAACTCGCATCCTTTGTCTACCCTTTTATAGTCCGATTGTCTTTGTTTTGTTTTTTTTTGTTACCTGTTGGGATCTGGGTAGACGTATAACTATATTCTAAATCCCCAACTCGTAACAAATGGCGACCGTGACAGGACACGACCTTAAGTACCATATTCCTTCCTCCCTTATTACTCAGTGTTAATTATTCCTCCCAGTCACTTCTGTTCATAATTGCTTTACGGTGGTTTAAAGTTTCCTTCATATGTGTGTGCATATATTGGTATTATCGTACAGTAAGAGTGACAGCCGTAGGATATTAGGTTCCAAGTGTCATAAGGCTTACCTGTTATTACACGTGGCAGTCGTGTGGTAAGTCTTATCGAGTGTAGGGAAGAATCCGGATCTGTTTAATGCCGTACCCTCCCTCCAGAGTAGGCTGTTCCATAGTCACTAGTTTAGGGTGAAGTGATATCTTGGGACACCCCGCTCTACCAGGACCCCATAATTATAAAGCCTCAATTATTGTTCTTCTCATTATCTCATTCGGGGTCAAATCATAAAGTTACTCATGGGTTGTTAATCCGGATCCTTATATAAATGCCGTAATACACCCTTCCTGTTTACTCAAGGGTTGTTAATCCGGATCCTTATATAAATGCCGTAATACGCCCTTCCTGTTTCAAGTATATCAGGGTTGTTAATCCGGATCTTTATATTAATGCCGTAATACGCCCTACCTCTTTCAAGTCTCGCATCCTTATCTAAGGATCTTCTCAGAGAACAATAATCTGAAGTGTAATTTCCCTAGGTATAACTTGGTTGGTTTTCAGGACTTTCTGGTTTATCACTGCCGTGATATTTTCTAGGGTAATCCACTTATCTTATCTTTTTGGCCATTAGTTAATTTATCTAGTTTTCTTAACAATGGCCACCTCAGGTTTTGATCTCCAGGATTTTATTGAAAATCCTTCCGTAGCTAAATTACGTGTTAATATCCTGAAGAAAGAATGGAAAAGTATAGCCACCTATTACAATATCCCATATTCACAGCAACTGACTAAGGAAATGTTAAAAAATCAGGTAATTGAAATGTTGGTTCAACAAGAAGTTTTAGAAGAATCCACTGTTGACCAATTAACGCCCATGTCCAAGATACTTCAACCACTATCCACCACCCCTCCTCACTCAGAAGTTGCCTCAGGTCTGGCTAGCCCTCAAGAAAAAACACAAAGAGTAGACGCCTTAGAACTAGAACGAGCTAGGTTCGAGTTCCAAATCAAAATGAAAGAACTAGAGTTGGAACAGGCCAAGTTGGAGCAGCAGGCCAAGTTGGAGCCTGAAGAAAGGTCGGAACAGGCCAAGTTGCAGCATGAAGAAAAGTTGGAACAGGCCAGGTCGGAACAGGCCAAGTTGGAGCATGAGGAAATGATGGAACGGGCCAAGTTGGAGCAGGAGGTTAGACTGAAAGAACTACAGGTAAGAGATAGAAGTCACCTTAACATCGGAGTTTAGATCAAAAGAAGTGGCATTAAGTGAGAAACTAGCTGCTTTTAACCCTGCTACTGCTTCTTCCCTTGTTCCCGGGTTTGATGAATCCGATATGGACGGGTCATTTAGGACTTTTGAGAAAATAGCCGGGAAGAATGAGTGGCCAAAGGACCAGTGGGTGTCGGTGTTAGTTCCTAAATTATGTGGTAAGGCTCGTAGAGTTTATAACTGTTTAGACCAGACTGATGACTATGATAACGTAAAAAAGAATATCCTCACCTCTTATGCTATCACGCCAGATGGATACCGGCAGAAGTTTCGTAAACTAACCAAACCATTTTCACACACCTTTGTTGAGTTTGCTCAAGAAAAGCTTAGGTTTTTTAAGAAGTGGTTAGAGGCTACAGAGACCTCCACATTTCAGGATTTTATTAAATTGGTAGTCCTGGAGAATTGGAAGACAAAGATACCATTCACATCTTGGAAACATCAGCGGAGGAGCGTGGAAGGGTTAATTTAGGGCGTGCTGCTGAGCTGGCTGATCGTACGCGCTTTTGTTGGTGGAGTCACTGGGCAGTAGAGAACGTGGTACTTCCCGACATGTTAGGTCCTCCTCTGATGATAACCTTGGGAACGTGAGTGGTAGGTCGAAAGGTCCCACACCTACTCCCCCCGATGCAACCAAGCTTAATTGTTCTTACTGTAAAAACCCAGGCCATACGATCCAGAATTGTAAACACCCAAAGTGTCGAATTGCTAAAAGTAGTTCCCTGGATCCCAAATCCAAACCAATAGCAAACACCAATGTGGAAAGGCCCCATCAGGATCTCTTCTCTTCCTTCACCTATGAGGGAAAAATTTCAATCATGGAGGGGTCTCGTTCTTTCCCTATTCGTATACTACGTGATACGGGCGCAGCACAATCTATCCTCCTGTTTAAAGTCATTCCTGATATATCTACCGCATTTACTAATGAGAGTGTTCTAATTTCGGATCTCTCATCCCATTCTTCCTATCCTTTAGCTAAAGTGCACCTCCAATGTCCCTTGATTACTGGGGAAGTGCAAATAGCCATAAGGAAAGACCCAATGCCTGTGTGCGGCATTCATTTATTATTGGGTAATGACTTGGTAGGAGATCTAGTGGTTCCTAACATAAAGACAGTCGACTCTCCCTTACCTGTCAACTCCACCACTGACCTTAAAGAAACTATTCTTCATCTTTTCCCATCTTGTGCTGTCACCCGGTCACAGAGTGTGCGAAATGGGCCCTCTTCGTCTAAAACCACCTCTAATATCTTCCTACCCACAGAAGATCTGTACAATACATTCATTAGTAAGGAGTGGAGCCTGTTAAAGCCCAACACCTGATCCATCTTTTGACTCAAACTTCATCATGCAGCAGTTGAGGGTAAAGATTTTAACACCTCCGTGTTTTTCTTATTATCATGAAAGGGTTTTGATGAGGGCCTATAGGCCCCTGAGCTTGCCCATCTAGACACGCGGTCTTGGAATACATCATGGTAATTCTCAGTCAGACCAGCTAATTGCCCTTACCATGATGGCATTTTCAGGATATCTAAATCCTGAAAACATATAAAAAGCTCCTCCAACACTATTATTGGCCTGGACTTAGGAAGGATGTGTCAAAATACCTAAAATCTTGTCATATTAAGCCCATCCCAGTATTTTCTACACCATTTGAAAAGATTGTTGTGGATTGTGTGGGCCCATTACCAAAGACTAAGAAGGGAAATCAATTCCTGCTCACAGTTATGGATACCAGTACACGCTATCCTGAGGCTTTTCCCCTTAAAAGCATCACTTCAAAAAACGTAATCAAACATCTTTTGCACCTTTTCACTTCAGTGGGCATTCCTAAAGAGATCCAATCCAATCAGGGCACCAATTTTACGAGCAATCTTTTCAAACAGGTGATGAAAGACCTCAGTGTGGACCATTGTACATCTTCGGCTTACCACCCACAATCCCAAGGTTGCTTGGAACGGTTCCATCAAACTTTCAAATCAATGCTCAAAAAAATACTGTATAGAACACCAAAAGGAATGGGATGAAAGCATAGACTTGTTACTCTTTGCCATCAGGGAATGTCCCCAGGAGTCATTGGGTTTCTCCCCGTTCGAGTTACTATATGGGAGACAAATTAGGGGACCCCTTAAAATAGTAAAGGAGCAGTGGTTTGACACTCCATCTATTAAGCCCGCAACAGTTTCCCAATACACTGACACTTTACGGGACAAATTAACTGAAGTCCGAACCATTGCTCAGTCAAACTTAAAAAAAGTCCAAGAAAAAATGGTGAAGTCCCAACCTAAATTAGTTAAAAGATCATTTTCTCCAGGTGACAAAGTGTTACTTTTTCTACCCATTCCAGGCTCTCCCCTTAAAAGCAAGTTTACTGGTCCCTATATAGTTGCTGATAAACTATCTCCTCTCAACTATATAGTCCATACTCCTGATCGCAGAAAAGATTCACAACTTGTTCACATTAATCTCATGAAACTTTACCATTCCAGGCAGTCAGAGGAAGACATCCCAGAGGCTATGTCAACCTGTATTGCATACGGTTTTGTCAGGCCGAGCCGGGAGACAGATGACATGGACTCATTGGAGAATTTAGGACTTCCTCTACCTTAAAGAAAAAACCTACGCACAGTCACATACTCAACAACTTGATGAGTATTTTGTTCTGAATCCATCTCACAAAAAGATCTCACTTGCTATTATCAACATTTCCTAAAGTCACATCAGACCTCCCAGGGTTTTGCAATATACTTAAACATGATATTAAGCTAATCTCGGATGATGTACAACCCATTAGGCAATCAGCCTATCGACTAAATCCACAAAAAAAGAGATTATGAAAAAGGAGGTAGATTTTTTGTTAAAACATAACTTAGCTGAGCCTAGTACCTCCCCCTGGGCTTCACCTTGCCTTCTCATTCCAAAAACCGATGGCACTTTTCGTTTCTGTACCGATTATCGTAAAGTGAACCAGGTCACTGTCTCAGACTCACCACCTTGATTGAAGATATAATAGACAAGTATAGGCTGTGCCAAATTTATCAGCACGTGGACTTATTGAAAGGATATTATCAAGTGGGACTCACGGATAGGCCAAAATAATCTCGGCATTTATAATCGCATTTGGTCTTTTTCTATTTGGTTATATGTTTATTTTTCTAATGCTCCGCCACACTCCAGGCCACTGTCTCCTAATTCACAGACTCCAGGTGTGGGGACGCTCCGCCTACTCGGGATGACCTGGGTGGTGGTGTCGGACAGCTGGGACGAACATCTGCGCGTTTGGAGATACTGTTTCAGATGACTGCAAGAGACGGATTCACCATAAACCTACACCTGCTTTGGCCGGGCCTCAGTGACTTCTACCTGGGACATACTAAAAGGTATGGTGAGACCCAAGGACGCAAACGTTAGAGCCATCTTGTCCTTCCCCACTCCAAGGACGAGGAAGGAACCTTACGCGCTTCCTGGGATAAAGTGCCACACCGCCGGTTCTGCAATCTCTCCAGCGTGGCTGACCTCACAGACCTTACCAGTTCTGCGTGTCCCTCACATCTGGAACCAGAGGTGCGACCAGTCTTTCCACCGCCTCAAAGCCTTCCCTTGCCTCCAAGCCTGTAGTCCACCCCCCTGACTACACCTCGCCCTTCCATCTGCAAATCGACGCTAGTGGTGTCGGAGTGGGCCAGCTCCTACAACCCGACCCAACCACTGATGTTCTTCACCCTGTGGCATATTACTCCGCTGCTGAAAAAACATCAGACCAACTACTGACCATAGGAGAAGGGAGGCTTTGGCTCTGGTGTTGGCACAAAGAAGTTTGAATGTTACCTCCAGTCTTGCCCACAAACAACCCTAGTCTTCACCGACCATAACCCACTCACGTTCATCCAAACCAACAAGACCTCCAACCAGCGAATCCTCCGCTGGGCTCTCCTCACCCAGCCCTATAATCTACAAGTCCGGCACATAAAGGGGGTCGACAACCTGATTGCAGACTCCTTATCCCGAGCTCCAGTGGAACTGCAGCAGCTACTCTCCAGACGCACCAGTTGATCACCTCCTTCGCGCCAGCGCTACGGAGGTCTTTGGAGGGGGGGTGTGTTACGAACCCCTCCACCCCGCACTACGAACCACGCCATCTATTGTCCTGATCTACCTACCCAGCACCACGAGCAACGCCATCTAGGGACGAGACACGAGTATGACTCGTCTTAGTTACCACTCCGAGGTTTCCCTTCTCCCTATCCTGGTTGTTGCGTCACCTCCTCAGTCTTCTTTGTCAGCTCCAATTCGAGGAGAGAGCACTTGGCTCTGGGAAGTGACCACAGGATCATCTATCCTCTAAACCTACGTGCAGTGACTACCTACCGTCTTCTACAATACTCAGCCTTACTCCAGCCATCTCAGCTCCTCACTTAAGTACTAGTATCTTGTATTAATTTCCCCATCTACTTGCTTCGAGATTGTTTTTATGTTTATATGTATATACTGTTAATGTTTAGGTTAAGTTTGGTTAAGGGTAATTTATAAGCTGAATATTTTGTTAAGGGATTTATGGTACTCTATTATATACAACGAAAACTCGCATCCTTTGTCTACCCTTTTATAGTCCGATTGTCTTTGTTTTTTTTTATTGTTGTTACCTGTTGGGATCTGGGTAGACGTATAACTATATTCTAAATCCCCAACTCGTAACAACTACATCCCACTTCACAAACTTCACTACATCTCACTTCACAATCTTCACTACATCTCACTTCACAATCTTCAATACATCTCACTTCACAATCTTCACTACATCTCACTTCACAATCTTTCACTACATCTCACTTCACAATCTTCACTACATATCTCACAACTTCACTTCTTTACTACATCTCACTTCACAATCTTCATTACATCTCACTTCACAATCTTCACTACATCTCACTTCACAATCTTCACTACATCTCACTTCACAATCTTCACTACCTCTCACTTCACAATCTTCACTACATCTCACTACACAATCTTCACTACATCTCACTTCACAACCTTCACTACATCTCGCTTCACAATCTTCACTACATCTCACTTCACATCTTCACTACATCTCACTTCACAATCTTCACCATATCTCACTTCACAATCTTCACCACATCTCACTTCACAATCTTCACCACATCTCACTTCACAATCTTCACCACATCTCACTTCACAATCTTTACCACATCTCACTTCACAATCGTCACTACATCTCACTTCACAATCTTCACTACATCTCACTTCACAATCTTCACTACATCTCACTTCACAATCTTCACTACATCTCACTTCACAATCTTCACTACATCTCACTTCACAATCTTCACTACATCTCACTTCACAATCTTCACTACATCTCACTTCACAATCTTCACTACATCTCACTTCACAATCTTCACTACATCTCACTTCACAATCTTCATTACATCTCACTTCACAATCTTCACTACATCTCAATTCACAATCTTCACTACATCTCACTTCACAATCTTCACCACATCTGACTTCACAATCTTCACTACATCTCACTTCACAATCTTCACTAAATCTCACTTCACAATCTTCACTAACACCATCCTTCATCACTACATATAACATCCATCATCACTACTTATAACACCATCCATCATCATCACTACATATAATACTATCCATCATCACTACATATAACACGATCCATCATCACTACATATAACACCATCCACCATCACTACATATAGAACCATCCATCACGACATATAACACCATCCGACATCATTACATATAACACCAACCATCATCACTACATATAACATCATCCATCATCACTACATATAACTCCATCCATCATCACTACATATAACACCATCCATCATCACTACATATAAAACCAACCTATCATCACTACATATAACATCATCCATCATCACTACATATAACACCATCCATCATCACTACATATAGAACCATCCTATCATCACTACATATAATATCATCCATCATCACTACATATAACACCATCCAACATCACTGCATATAACACCAACCATCATCACTACATATAACATCATCCATCATCACTACATATAACTCTATCCATCATCACTACATATAACACCATCCAGCATCACTACATATAACACCAACCATCATCACTACATATAACATCATGCATCATCAATATATATATATATAACACCATTCATCATCACTACATATATTACCCTCTTATCATCACTACATATAACACCATCCATCATTACTACAATATAACGCCATCCTTCATCACTACATATAACACCATCCATCATCACTACATATTATAACACCATCCATCATCTTTACAAACACCATCCCTCTTTACTATAGTGATAAACAGAGCTTTATTTTGTTGTCAATTTCTTTAAATTCCAACCTTATTAAACCGTAATTCTTTCTGTATGGTCAAATTTTGATTTGACCTCAGTGAGAGAGCTGTTAGTGTCAGTACATCACAATGGTGTTCCGACGCACTGTATCGAAGGTGACTAAGGTGGAGGTGAAGCCTTGCCAGATGAAGGAGAAGGGCCCCCGATCTAACAAACTGCAGACCACAAAACACACTAAGACCCAAAACAACAAGACCCAAAACAACAAGAAGAAGAAGGAAACTACCACTTTCTGCCGTGTACAAAAGGACCAGTACCTGCCATGGGGAGACTACATCTTCACCGGGAAAAAGACACAAAAGAAGCGCTGAACCTACGCTTCTGATATTTAAAAATACTGTAATAAAAAAACATATTAATTGATTTTGTTTGTATTATTTATGCTTTTTTTTTATTTTCATCTGTAAACGTGCTGTTTTGGGAATATATTTTGAGTTACATAATATTTAGGTACAGCAGTTTATTTCACTGTATCTACTTGTTTACCAAGTAACTGGACTTACAGTCTCCGATCGGGATTCTCAAAACAAATATTTGGCATCGAACTCCGTAAGTGAGCTCGTAATCTAGCCTGTAACTTACAGGACCTCAACACGATCAACCTGGATATAGTAGTCGCTATTTCCGGATTGCATGAAAAAAAATTAATAATATATGTTTTAATAATGCTTGTTAGACTTGTTTTATCATAGAATAATGAAGAAAATGTTTTGTACATCAACATACTAAAATACAATATTAGTTTTTTTTTACGACAAGAAGAGGCTTGGCTGTTCTATTTCTCGCTTTATGGAAGAGATGCAGCTTTTGTCTTCTTACAACTTTTCAAGTAATTTGTACCAAAATAGAAGATTTTTATTGTCCACATTTAGGGTATATATTTTTTTATGACTGAATAAACTTGCAGATAGACCTTATTAATGTGGTATAGCTGTAAATATCCTTCAGTAATGAAATCCAAATATGAGGTCAAGTGAACATTTTTGCTTAGACTCCGCCTTTGTTAGGACCAAGTTATAACAAGTTATTCTGCCAAGTATCCAATAAGTACCCATGACTCAGAGTTAAATAATACCTAACCTAATCTAAGTTCATCAAACTTAATAAAAAAAGTGGGGCAAAAAATAAGTGGTAAAGAAATTTTTTTCTCAGAAAAAGAATTATATTCAGAGGTTTTTTATCCGATACCTTCAGTCGTGATTATTTTGATGCAAAATTAGTAAAATGTATTTAACCCTAACACTACCTCACCTTACCTAATCTTACCTTACCTTATCTAACCTAACCTAATGTTACCTAACCTAACCAAGCCGCAACGCTCATGACACAATTGAGTTCTCTAGAAAGTTTTAATTTCATTTTCTTTTTTTAAAAATACATTTGCAGAGACAACAAACTTTTGATAATTATTTCTCCAACATATATATAAATCTGTTGATGATATATAAATTTAGGATAGGTTAGGTTTGGTGTGATTAGGATAGGTTAGGCTAGTTTAGGATAGTCTAAGTTAGCTTAGGAAAGGCTAAGTTAGGTTACGATACACTAGGTTAGGTTTTAATCTGCATGATATTTTTACTGAACTTTTAAACGATGTTATAATCCTGGCAGCAGGGTATCGATCACGAAAATAACACTTTGGTAGTTATAACATTTGATAAAGTTTATTATTACTGTAACATGAAACAAATCACTATAGCTGTACTTATCAATCCAGTATTAAATCTGTATTATCTTTGACCATCGCTCATTGGCCAGCTTATCTCTGCACTGTTCTCTGATATAATAAAGTATTGGTGAATGGGAATATTAATCATTTGTGAGTCACTTACTATAAAGGAAATTGTAACGGATTCTATGGACAGTTGGGAATATTTTCACGGAATAAGTCGGAGTAACTCCCCTCTTGCCCAAAAGCGATCCAAGGAGTTAATTCACAGAGCGAAAATCTAGACGAGTCTTCCTTGTTTGTTTTAGGTCATAACAACGAAAAGTTTAATAATGTTTATTACAATGATTCAGGTTTTACTGTAATTCTTCTTTTTTATATTTTTAGTATTTTGTAGATTTTTTTCACCCAGTTCATTTCTTGTTTAGATTCATTATTGCAATTATTTTTATTACAGAGTTGAATTAAAAGTTTATATCTAAGTATTTTACAGCTTCACAAATACTTTTATAAAATGTTGATACACACAGTGGACAGTTTTTAGTTCTTTCTTGTAATACCTCAGTATTACTCTGTTAAATTCTTACCATTTACACCTGACCATTTATTTATTTATTTTACAAATTGTTTAAAGAGAAAACATCACCAGCAGGATACAGATGATGAAGTAAATAGAAGTTTGTAACCTAACCCTACCCCCCACTGCTACCCCTCCCTCTTGTCCCACATTCTTACTCGTCACTCCTACCCCTTACTCCTACCCCTTACTCCCACCCCTTAATCCCACCCCTTATTCCCACCCCTTATTCCCACCCCTTGCTCCCACCCCTTCCTTCTACCCCTTACTTCTACCCCTTACTCCTACCCCTTACTTCTACCCCTTACTTCTACCCCTTACTCCTACCACTTACTCCTACCACTTACTCATACCCCTTACTCCCACCCCTTGCTTCCACCCCGCCCCAACCCACTGCCGCAACCCCCTGTCCCAACCCCACCCCACCCCACAACCCCACACCGCCACCCCACCCCTGCACCTCACTCCCACTTTACTCCCACCCCTGACTCCCCATCCCACCCCACGCCCACTCCCCACCTTCACTCCCCAACCCCTCACTCCCCAACTCTCTACCCCACCCCCACCTGCAACCCTTACTCCCACCCCACTCCCACGCCTTACTCCCACCCCACTCCCCACCCCCCTACTCCCACCCCACACCCTCACTCCCACCACTCCCACCCCTCTTACCACACCCCTCTAACCCCACCCCACTCCACGCCCACTCCATGCCCACTCCCAACCTTCACTCCCCACCCACCCCACTCCACCCCCCATTCCACCCCCCACTCCCACCCCCACTCCTACCCCCACTCCCCACCCCACTCCCACCCCTTACTCCCTGTTTCACCCCCTTACTCCCACCCTTACTCCCACCCCTTACTCCCCACGCCTTACTCCCACGCCTCTCCCACCCCACCCCACCCCACCCCACCCCCACCCCACTCCCACGCCCCACTCCCACGCCCACTCCCACGCCCACTCCCACCCCCACTCCCACCCCTACCCCACTCCCACCCACACTCCCATCCCCACTCCCAACTCACTCCCACCCCACTCCCACCCTCACTCCCACACCCCCACTCCACCCCACTCCCCACGCCTACATCCCCACCCCTTACTCCCACCCCTTACTCCCACGCCTTACTCCCACCCTTCACTCCTACCCTTCGCTTCTACCCCACTGTTACCCCACACTACGCTGGTAATTGAAGACATCATACATTTGTTCACTTAGACACCACTTATTATTCAGGACCTAATGGCTATAATATCAGAGTCATTATTCTTAACTCAACTTTATATATATATCAATTGTCAAAAACCTTCACCACAAGAAAGAAAAGAACAGTCGGGTATGGCAGAAAATGTAATAAACGAACATGGAGTAAGACATCAAGCTCCATATTGTAAACAAGATCATCGTCATTGTTTATTTATTGCGAGGAAAAATATTGTTCGCAATATAATTATAAAAACCTTCTGTAATTCATTCTCTTCATTACACTAAAAAGTAATGAAGTATATAAAGAAAATAGTTTATAAATTACTAAAATAAAAATACGTATAAAAAAGTAAAATAACATCTATTGATGGAATAGAAAAGAATTATATCGTAAGTGGGTAAAAGATTTCTTGGGTAGGTTTTAGAATACAATAACTGTTTTCTGCATTACACCGATGGTTCCAAGTCAGAAATTATCCTTACGTTTTGTGAATCAGTATTTACAGTTTTTCTTAAAGGGTGACTTAAGTTACGGTCACACGATCCCTTTGATGAGCAATTAATTTGGAGCAAGAAATTACGAGTAATTTCTTCCAAATGTGGTCACACGAGTGGCTCTTGGTTCAGTTACTACAGCAAGAAAAAAGTTAACGCCGCTGTGCGAGTAGAAGGGAGACGGAACATCACAACAACAATGCAGACGACGCAGCAGCTATCCTTGGTATTATTGTTATTATTAAAAAGAAATGAGAGAAAGCGAAGAAAAACTATTGGGGACTCGTAAGTGGCTGGCGAGGAGGAGGAACGAGTGTTTAATATAGACTGGTTCAACTATCGTAGTTACAGTAGGGAGGGTTGTTAGTGTGTGGAGAATGACCGGCTGTATGGGCTTGTGTTTTGTAAACAAACACGCCAAAACACCACCCAAATAATAAACTCAGTGTGTCGTAAAAAACTGTTTGTGCATTTTATACATAATGTTATTGATCTATGTTATATATATAGCCAAGGTAAATACTCGATAAATAAGCTTCGTGTCATTAAATATGGTATTAACCGGGTTTTGAACCGATAATCTTGCTCGAAATAGTCAAGAAATTGACTATCACGATTGTCAATAAAAATGCTTCAAAAACTTGCTCGAATTTCTCGAAAATTGCTAGAAATAACTTTTCGGCAAGAAATTGCTAAAAAAAAATGCGCCCATGTGACCAGTGCTTTAAGAATTGTATGATATCCTCATGGCAATGGAAACACACACACACACACACACTCACCCCATACACAGTCACACACTCACCATGCACAATCACACACACCCATACACACACCGTACATGCACAAACCATACACATACATACACACACACACACACACACACACACACACACCATACATACACACACCATACACATACACACACCACACACACATACACACACACACACACACACACCATGCACACACCATACAAACAAACAAACACACACCATATACACACACACACACACACACAATGCACACACACACACCATGCACACTCACACACACACACACCATGCACACTCACACCATGCACACACACACACTAATTGTTTTAATTTAGTTCTTGGAACTCTTAAGTGGCAGCGCTTGATGTAAACACTTCTTGGCATTTTCTGTTTATCTAGTAGCAGGTATACACACAGATTTAATATGAGAAAATAAATTATGAATTCTGTCCAGGGAAGTGTTGTGAATATGACCTTGAGATAACACTTGTGTTAAGTGTGAATTTCCCTGTCTAGTGATATGTCCAACTACTACTCTGGGCCGCGAGACAGTGGTAGTGATTACAGATTGCCCACGAGGGGGCTAGTTTATTGGGCACCCCTTACATCCTGTGCAAGGTGAAGCGCAAAAGCGTTTACAGTGCCCAACTGGGAAGCATGCGGAGTTCATGCTTGCCTTTATGACTCATGCATTAAGGGCGTAAAAGGCCTGAAGGGTCATGGGTTTTGTCAGCAAGTTACATAAAGTGACAATGATGAGTGTGTGGGGGGAAAATTCCCGGTACAATTTATCTGTTTATGGCAAAGTGTGGCAGGTCCCTATTAATGTGAGCTGTGTTTACTGAATCAGCTGACCCTGGCTCGACCTTTTGAGAGACGCAAGCCAAGTGATCTAAGAGTCGTGAATAACATGGTGAATTACTTGGTGTTATTCATTTGGGTGAATATTTGTATAAATCAAAGGTGCTGTCACACACACACACACACACACACCACGTGGCACACCACCAACACACAGTTTCTGAGAAGGAGTTTGAGATTGTATTTAACGAAGTCTTAACTGGGAAAATGTTGTATGGCTTTTGTTATGGGGTAAGTTCTGGCGTGAACATTAAGACTATTTTCATAATTTTTTGTAACTAATATTTTTATCTGCCTGGTACAATTATTTATTAATTTGTATTGTAAGTTATGTCTTGATAGTCGATGTAACGTAACAATTTATTTTTTGTGTTAATGTTCATATAGATTGGTTCAGTGTTGCGGCTCTGACTCGTCAACGATGTTAATAAGCTCTTGAGTACATACTGCTGGTGAAACTATGTTATATTAACAACACGACAGACAAGTACTATAATACCTTAACATTTAACAATAATTCAGCCTTAATTCAATTTTTTCACCAACTTAAGACACATAACCCAGAAGGAAGTAAGACGGGCAACATAACGCGGGATATCGTGGCTTCACTAAGTGCAAATTATGGAACTTGAGGTAACACATTATGGGAAAATGCGAGCCCTGCTAAGTGGTTCTCCTCAACATGGACGCAAACATCAGATGGACAAAGAAACAGAAGAACCCCGGATATACATTCATTTATTCTACAAAAAAGTTACGTAAACGAGCGTTAAATACGCTTAAGTAATCACAGTTTACGAAGCTGAAGTCGAGATATTAGAAGATGAAGAAGACTTTAGCATATCAGTATACCCCACGACCGGCGCCAGGATGTTAAGTGTGCCATCAGGGTATATTAGCGCTGAGAGACGGGTGCTATCGTGGTATACTAGCATACCTTCACCCTGAATGGTATATCAAAAAGTACAGGATTTACTTCACAGATATTTAGTTATATCTATC
Source organism: Homarus americanus (assembly GCF_018991925.1). Taxonomy (NCBI): domain Eukaryota; kingdom Metazoa; phylum Arthropoda; class Malacostraca; order Decapoda; family Nephropidae; genus Homarus; species Homarus americanus. The sequence goes on along the minus strand of NW_024745128.1, from coordinate 2,384 downwards.
GGTATATTATATAAATTATATCAATATATCTGTGTATACCAAATATGGCATCAGAGTATATCACCGTTTGCCATCATATTCTCTAAATAACCTCAAAGTATACCCCCGAATGTTTAATATCATACACGATAAATGACACTGTAGTATGTTAGTATATAATCAGGGTATAACATAAATAATATCAGCATTGTTTAGAATATCATATATATTAAGCGTGAGGAATGGATGTATATGATTCAATATATCACAGTTACATAAAGCAGTATGTCAGCTCATCAGCATATCACTAGAATGACATCAGAGTATAGGACACTATACTCCAATAAATACTGTCAGGTATCTAAGTATATCAGGGTAATCACTGAGAAGTGTCAGAACATATCAGCATATTCCTTGACTGGTAACAAAGCATATCAACATACTCAAAGTATAATCAATGTCTCCGGAATAAACAAGCCAGTGACAGCAGCATATATTTCTGAAAATCAGCTGTGAAATATGTTCAGAACAGCCCAAAGTATACTATAATACTAAGCAACATTTGAAATATACCAGTATACTTCTTAACAGTCAGGGAAAAAATCATTAAACAGATAAGTGTCCTCGAAGCAGATCAACTTGTCTCCTGCTTTCTGGGGACCCATTAGTGGCATATCAGTATATCCAAAGAGACACATCGGAGTATATTACCATATATCCCAAGTGCCATGAAGGGATATCAACATACCTGAGTATATTAACTAGCTCTCATAGTCTTCCACTCTCTCTTAGATCCATCAGAATATGTCAGCATATCACCCTATCTTCTGAAGGTCCAGTTTACCTTGTTCCGAAAGTATGTCGAAGCATACTAACAGATCCCCTGAATGCCTTGAGAACATATCAGTATATTTCTAGGTTAATTCATATCATATCAGTATATCCCCTGAATCTAAGGTATAGCTAACCTCATTTCAAATTATTATTAGAGTATGTTAACATATTCCCTTAGAAGCATACCAGCATATCTCTTATGTCATTACAGTCAACCAGTATACGCTCAGAGGTAGATGCAAGCATATCAGGGTATATTAGCATACCCTGTAAGAGAGATATGAGCCTAGCTACATAACTAAGTATATCAGCATACCCCATATGCTCTTATAGTACATCAGCACACCCTCTGAGAGACAGAACCATACAAACATATCAGAACATATTAGTATATCCTTTAGAGTGATATGAACATAATGGCATATCAGATGACAAGAGTATATCAGCATAGTCTTTGAGGAGCATATCAGACCAACCTAGCATAAGCTCTTTAAGATAGATGGGAGCATATCTTAAATAGACTGGAACATACCAGAGCATATTAGCATATTAGCATATTAGCAAGGTGAGGAGGAGGAGGAGGAGGCAGGTGTCCACCGACCAGGTATGCTGATAGTCTGGTGATAATGTGGGTAAAACTGGTGTGTGTGTGTGTGTGTGTGTGTGTGTGTGTGTGTGTGTGTGTGTGTGTGTGTGTGTGTGTGTGTGTGTGTGTGTGTTCGTTCTCATGTTTATTTCTTGTAAGGTATGTGTCACCTAGCCGCCCATTTTGTTTACATTTTTCGGTCGCTCTAAAATACCATTAACACAATATTGAGTATAAACGTTTGGCTCAACTGATGATCTCAAACATGTCCCAACTTTTTTTTGCCTCAACTCCACATTCTGTAACTCATTTAGGTAGATGTCCCTCACTACACATACACTGGACTATGTGTAATGTTGCAGCTAATGTGTTATCAAGATATTGCACATTATAAGTTCATGTGTGGTCATTATTATATCAAACGGAGGAATTTTAAAGAGCTATTACACCACCTGTATCATTAGTTGTCGTCAGGTGAAGGAATGTTTAGGTAGATTATATTTTATTTACTGTAATTAAAGTTTCAATACCTAAGACGTTCCACTATAAGAGTCTTTCAACCTCAGGTAAGGTCTAAAGACTTTCTACTCTAGGTCTTACACCCTGGAGTAGCTGTATCGTCCACATAGGTAATTACTCCACAAGGAACTACAAGTTACACCTTGATGTAATACTTCATTTATTGCCAAACTTTATAGGGAAGATATTTTTTCACAAAGAATTTCAAGTTACAATTTCACATAACAAGTCACATTACAAACGTTCCTTCGGCTTACAGTTAAACTTTGCAATGTCAAGATATTTTTTTCACTGCAGAGGAAAGTATGCGTCATCATCACCACACACACACACACAAAGACAAAACTCCTGTATCCAGATTCTCAAAAGTTTATAAATTAAATTCTTCCCTAAAATTAAACAGACAATACATCTATTTATCATAGAGTATGTGAACAATATCGACGCTATATTGGTTACCATCTTT
>NW_024745127.1:0-11202 GCF_018991925.1 Homarus americanus | reverse complement strand
GGGACACAGGTATACTAGAGGAGGGGACACAGGTATACTAGAGGAGGGGACACAGGTATACTAGAGGAGGGGACACTGGTATACTAGAGGAGGGGACACAGGTATACTAGAGGAGGGGACATATTCAGTTCACGTATGATAATTTAGTTATGGTAGAGTCCCAGGGCATTGTCTAAATTCTTATGGACGGCATCTTCTTATCGCAACTTAAGATAAATTTTCAAATCCTCAGTTTGGTGAGAAATTTAACATATCATCCTTTGAAGAACTTGGTCCAGACCTCGGTGACAGATACACACAATAACCGCTATTTCTGCCTCACAAGTATTTCTCCATAATAAGTGATTACTAACTGAGCTGGGATGACGTTACGATTTCTAAATGGTAGCGTGTTGTTGAACAAATAAAAGATTGGTGGTCACGTGACTACGGCGATATAAATTATTTCACGGGGCTCGTAAAATGCCAGGAACGGGCAGAATGTAGGAGGGGGAATGAGGGAGGGGAGAGAGAATCAGGAAGGGGAGGGGGAATGAGGGAGGGAGGGAGAATGAGGGAGGGAGGGATAGTGAAGGAGGGAGGGGTAATGAAGGAGGGGAAGGGGAATGGAGGAGGGGAAGGGGAATGGAGGAGGGGAGGGGGGATGAGGGAGGGAGGGGGGATGTGGGAGGGAGGGGAGATGTGACGAACTTTACATCAGCTGCCAAACCCTCACTTACTGCAAGCGTGTAGGTCAAACAGGCCCCAGTCCTAACACTCAAAATAAATCTGACCTTACGATTGCAGACCACCTAACAAGCTTCCCTCCTGACACTAATGCGCACACGATGTTCCTTCTTCATTCTCCTAGGACGGCCTTACTGTATATGCCCACTCTGTCTACTCCCATAATGTCTACATTGAAAATATCATATTCCCAGAATGTCTACCGTCAGTTAATGCTGATCTTTCCTAACCTGACCTGACCTGCCCCAATGGGAAGTAGAGGAAATGGAAGTAGACAGACTGGAATATTACCGGTCTACAGCCTATCGTGTGTCTAGTCACTTAAACGAGACCAAATTCTGTCCTATGTGATTCGTGTACAGTTCGCTCAGTTATGTATTAGCGTGTTTTATGTAACCTTACAGTGTTAATGTTAGCAGTTAAGTGCAATACCCTGAAGGTTCATCACTCCCCGGGGCTGCCACACAGCACCCTCCATAAAAAAAACCACGAAAACGACGGCTAGGGGGTCATGGTGCCGAGGGGGAGTGCCGCAGGAGGTACCAGGGTAGGGATGCCGGAGGGGGTGTCTGGGGAGCTGGGGGGTGCCTGGGGAGCTGAGGGCCATGACACGACAGTGTGTGCCAGGAGAAGGGGGTACCATGGGATGGGGTGCCAGAGGAGGAGAGGGTGCCAGAGGAGGGAGAGGGTGCCAGAGGAGGAGAGGGTGCCAGAGGAGGAGGGGGGTGCCAGAGGTGGAGGCAGTGCAGAGGTGGAGGGGGTGCCAGAGAGGTGGAGAGTGCCGGAGGAGGAGGGGGGGTGCCGGAGGGAGGAGGGTGCCGGAGGAGGGGGGTGCCAGAGTGGAGAGGGTGCCAGGAGGGTGGAGGGGGGTGCCGGAGGTGGAGGGTGCCAGGAGGTGGAGAATTACCCGGAGGTGGGAGGGTGCCGGAGGAGGAGGAGGGGGTGCAGAGGAGGGTGGGGGGCGCAGAGGAGGAGGGGGGTGCCAGAGGAGGAGGGGGGTGCCAGAGGAGGGTAATGATCACAGCAAACTTACTACACTATAGCTATCACAACTTGAAGAAACCTGGTCCTTATGGTATAACTATCCTGGGGTTTAAAATAAAAACGTAAGAGATAGAGTGAGGAGTAAGCTCGTAGGAAAACGAGTAAACACGGAGAGAGGAAGAAGGAAGAGGGGGCGGCGATTGAATAACAGACAACACAACAGAAAGGTCAGAAAACAAGTGACAACGAGAATGAGGGACACGGTAGACGGGAAGGGTAGGGTTGGAGAGGGAAGAGAGACTGGTGGTGGATACCATCAACCCGTGACACATTATTAATAGTGGGGTGCACGCGACCTACCCCAGCTTACGTCTACTGTATGGTCGACCTACCAGTAATGTTATTTATTTATTTATTTATTTATTTATTTATTTATGTCCGTATTTGTGGGAGGCGTTTCCAAATTCATCTACAGAGGTTATGTTAGTTTGGCGAGTTTTTATAACCTCCTAAACTATATACAAATATCATAATAACAACAAACAAATAACTAACCGATACCACTATCTAGATTGTGTTCCAGCCAATACCATTCAGGTGTACCACTGTTAATGTTTTGAGCTACACCTTTGACCCTTTGACTACCAAAAGCATAACACCTCTCTGAAGATGTCTGAATAAAGACGAAAGCAAAGTGCTCCAGTGTTTCCCTCTTCCGGTTTCCCTTTTATAGAGATTTATCTTGTCCAAGTTTCCATTGTGCATCTAAATAAACAAACAAATATATATATAAATATAATATAATATAATATATATATATATATATATATATATATATATATATATATATATATATATATATATATATATATATATATATATATATATATATATATATATATAGCCTTCAGTAGAGCTTGAGAGAAATATACACTTATTTATAAAAGTAAATCTAATGGAAATATATTATAATGCCGGTTTGTTGGTGTAGGTGTAAACAACACTGATCGACTGCCCCTATTATGACTGTCGAGACCAACCTCAGTGTGACGACAAACCTGAGAGAATCAAGTACGTCCCTGTTCACTCTTACATGACGTAAATATTGCCACAAGCGTCAAGCCGCAACACTAACGTAGCCGAACCAGGTCATTAGCGTCACCCGAACAAGATCATTAGCGCTAGATTTATGCTGCAGGGAGATACGAGGTACTCCTCAGTGGTCCTTTATGGGGCGTCTTCCTCACTGTAGGGCTCGGCTCTAGTACAGTAGTGGAACCAGACGTTAAAAAGATCGCTGCTAATGGTGAGAAGCACCCTCCCCCCTCTACTACAACCCCCATCACCCCCGCAACCCAAGCACAAAAGGACTGGACAATAATGACACACTAAATGCTTATCGTCATACTTGTCTGATGTATTATTATGATATATCCACATTCCAGCTTTAATTAAAACCCACTTCTATCTGTTGGAGTTATTATGTTCATATGTAGTGGACAGACACACGCGAAGACGGTGAACACACATTCTGAGACCTTCGTGGCCGGTGTCGACAAGGCAGGACTAGTTGTGTTAAGTACAGTACCAGTGTTAACCGTTGATGAAAGAAGATTTACAGTACCAGATTTTAATAGCCAATAAAGGATGGGGGGGGGTCGTGTCTATCACTAGATTTTAACATTAATGACAGAAAAATTATCAACTTCTCCCTCCCCCTCCCCACGTACCAGTAAGTGACACATATATATTACCTGTAATAAATGAGTTCTCAAAAATGCAATTAGAAATGTCGATATTAACTTTTGCTCTCCCTGGTTAACTTGGCTACGAACTATTTTACACTATAGGAACAGTTACTCGTGTCAAATTGGCCCTAGTCCTAATTTAAACTAATCTAACCAAACCCAGCCCAGCCCAACAGAACCCAACCCAACTCAGAGCATTAAATTTGTAGAGGCCATTATAACGAAATCCCATTAAATAAAAGATCAATCAGGTGTGGATTCCCATCTCAATGATCAGGGTGGGTTAGCTTGGTTAGATGAGGACCTATTAGGACTCAATGTCAAATTCTATGGATGTGTTATTTGTAATTTCACCACCGACTGTTGGTGCTTGAGGGTCGCGTCCTGCGAGAGAGAGACAGACTTTTAGATTCAAGGAATTTCCAAACCACGGCACCAGACTTCCTCATGACACCAGTTTCTGGTGATATCTGACGTGCAGTCACAAACATGTGAGGAAGCTTAAGTCAGAAGCTCTGCTCCCACACGACTCGAGCTGCTCTCCCTCTCTCACCGACCCATAATGTCAACATTAGGGTGTACATTCAGGATTTCCCGCCAATTTCCAGTAAATCACTCCCATTCGTTCCGGCATTAAGGTCCTTGATGACGTAATTCACGTAAAGTTAGATGATTGGCCACATAATGAGGCTTTCTGAAGACAGAGTGCCCACGTTCACACGATATAGACCAGTTCCGAGGATGCATTCAAACGAATAGGGGGAACACAGAGTTAACGACGAGTCTATATATAATAATGGATCAGCTAATTGTGACGCATGTAAATCCATTCATGCCGTTCACTCTCTGTAATGTGATATTAAATAGATAACCACGAGAGATGAGTAGATGACAAGGTAAGTAAAAAAATAAATTACTGTACGTTAAAATCAGAGTATACGTATTTAGAAAATGTAATTATACTCTATAGAATTATTGAGGTGAGGTGAGGTGAGGTTAGTAAATTTGCAGATGATACCAAAATGGGGAGAGTGATAAATTCAGACAGTGACTTTGAACACCTTCAAAGAGATCTAGATACCTTACATGAGTGGTCAGTAGACTGGCAAATGAATTTTAATACTGATAAATGCAGGGTACTACAGATAGGGAAGACGAATACAAACGTTAAGTATAAACTAGGTAACACGGAAATAGAAAACTCAGTTTGTGAAAAAGATCTAGGTGTATTTGTTAGCAACGACTTGAAACCTAGAAAACAATGTATTAGCGTTCGCAACAAGGCAAACAGGATTCTTGGGTTCATATCTAGGTCTGTGAGTAACAAAACTGCTGACGTTATCTTGAAACTTTACCTAGCATTAGTGAGGCCACACATGGATTATGCGGTTCAGTTCTGGTGTCCTTATTATAGAATGGACATAGATTCTTTGGAGAGAGTACAAAGAAGAATGACAAAAATGATCCATAATATTAGAAACCTTCCATATGAGGAAAGACTGAAAAGCTTAGGCTTGCATTCATTAGAGAGGCGTAGAGTTAGGGGAGATATGATAGAGGTGTACAAGTGGGTAAGTGGGATTAACAAGGGTAAAATGGAAGATGTTCTGAAGCTCAGTAATAACGAAATAACTAGAACAAATGGCTTTAAATTAGATAAATTCCGATTCAGAAAGGATATAGGCAAGCACTGGTTTGGAAATAGAGTTGTGGATATGTGGAATAGGCTACCGAGTGCTATAGTAGGATCGGGGACGCTAGGGAGCTTCAAGACGAAGCTGGATAGGCACATGGAAGTGCTGGGATGGGTGTGAAAGGGATCTGCCCTGTATGGGCCAGTCGGCCTCCTGCAGTATCCCACTTTCTTATGTTCTTATGTTCTTAAATAACGTATGTAGTGGAATGTTATAATGAGGAAGTGTTGTAGACGTAACTTACAGTAGTTATACATATTCCAGCAGCGAGTGTTAATGTGGGCTTGGTAACGCTGTAGTAAGTAATACCGACACAAACACCCATTGACAGTGTATGAAACATGTGTCAATGGATCAATCAATCAATTTATCAATCAATCATCACGGTGTTGTAGACGTTATAACGAGTTCGATGTGATTGAGTTGGCCTGTCACTTTAACATAACAGCTATCAAGTACATCTTCCCATTCCTCAATCCATCCCATTCCCTCCTTCCTCAATTAATCCTCTCCCCTTTCTTTTATCCAACTCTTCCCTCCATGCATCCCCTCCCCCTTTCCTTCATCCATCCCCTCCCCCTATCCTCCACACATCCCCTCCCCCATTTCTTCATCCATCCCCTCCCCCCTTCCTTCATCCACCACCTCCCCGTTTCCTCAACCCATCTTCTCCCCCATTTCTCCATCCAACCCCTCACCCTTTCCTCCACCCATTTCCTCTTTCCTTTATCTCTTTACTGAAGCGGATTTAATAATAATAATAAAAATAATAATAATAATAATAATAATAATAATAATAATAATAATAATATTAATAATAATATCCATATTGAGGAAAGAAGAAGGAGGCCGAGTGGAGGAAAACGGGGGAGTGGAGGAGAAAGGAAGGAGGTAAAGGAATGGGAGGAGGCGAAGGAGGGAAAGGGAAGGGGGAGGGAAAAGGAGAAAGGGGATGGGATAGAGGGTAGGGGAAAGGGGTGGGAAAGAAGGGAGGGAGAAAGGGAGGGGCAGGGAGAGGAGGGAGAAGGAGAAAGGGAGGGGAGAGAGGGAGGGGAGAGGAAGGGGTGGGAGAGAAGGGAGAGGGAATAAAGGGAGGGGGAGGGAGAAGGAGGAATGGAAAAGGAAAGAGAGGAGGGAGAGAGGGAAGGGAGAGGGAATAAAGGGAGGGGGAGGGAGAAGGAGGAATGGAAAAGGAAAGAGAGGACGGAGAGAGGGAAGGGAGAGGGAAGGTAGAGGGAAAGAGGGAAGAGAGAGGGAGAGAGTGAGAGAGGGGGAGAGGGAGAGAGGGGGAGAGGGAGAGAGGGGGAAGGTAAGGTAAAGGAGAGGAAGGGTGGGGTTATGAGGAGACATTATCCAATTTTTTGGCAAAGTTAAATTAAACTGTCCACCCGATAATGAGGTATTTCGTCGAAAGTCTTTGACCTAGAGCCGTGACCTAGAGCCGTGACCAAGAGCCGTGACCTAGAGCCTTGCCTTGAACCGTGACCTTGAGCCGTGACCTAGAGCACTGACCTAGAGTTTTGATCTAGAACTTTGACCTTGAACCGTGACAGAGTCGTGACCTGGAGCTGTGACCTAGATCCGTGACCTAGAGCCGTGACCTAGAGCCTTGCCTTGAACCGTGACCTTGAACCGTGACCTAGAGCCGTGACCTAGAGTTTTGATCTAGAACTTTGACCTTGAACTGTGACAGAAGCCAGACCTGAGCTGCGACTCCAGAGCCGTGACCGAGAGCCGTGACCAAGAGCCGTGACCAAGAGCCGTGACCAAGAGCCGTGACCTAGAGCCGTGACCAAGAGCCGTGACCTAGAGCCTTGCCTTGAACCGTGACCTTGAACCGTGACCTAGAGCAGTGACCTAGAGTTTTGATCTAGAACTTTGACCTTGAACCGTGACAGAGTCGTGACCTGGAGCTGTGACCTAGATCCGTGACCTAGATCTGTGACCTAGAGCTGTGACCTAGAGCCGTGACCTAGAGCCGTGACCTAGAACCTTGCCTTGAACCGTGACCTTGAACCGTGACCTAGAGCCGTGACCTAGAGCCGTGACCTAGAGTTTTGATCTAGAACTTTGACCTTGAACTGTGACAGTCGTGACCTTGAACTGTGACCTAGATCCGTGACCTATACCCGTGACCTAGAGCCGTGACCTTGAATCGTGACCTAGGGCTGTGTCCTAGAGCCGTGACCAAGATCCGTGACATATATCCGTGACAGAGCCGTGACCCTGAGTCGTGACAGCCATGACCTAGAGCCGTGACTTTGCATCGTGACCTATAGCCGTTATTTAAGAGCCGTGACCTAGAACCGTGAGAGAGCCGTGACCTTTAGCCGTGACCTAGAGCCGTGAACTAGAACCGTGACCTAGAGCCGTGACCTAGAGCCGTGAACTAGAACCGTAAACCTAGTCCCGTGACCTAGAGCCGTGAACTAGAACCGGAAACCTAGTCCCGTGACCTAGAGCCGTGAACTAGAACCGGAAACCTAGTCCCGTGACCTAGAGCCGTGACCTAGAGCCGTGAACTAGAACCGTAAACCTAGTCCCGTGACCTAGAGCCTTTCATATATACTCACATAGCCATTATCACTTCTTAATTCAGCAGCATTACACCCACCTACCAAGTTTTATTACATCTATCCAGTTCACTTTATTGCAACCTTCTTCAAAATTATATTCAATATCGACGAATATATAATCTAACCTATAATCTAACTTTGATGTTAGCCGTTGAAATCCGTCTTAAGATAATTTAATTCCAAACAAACATACAAGGAGTGACCCCCTCCTCCCCCCCCCACCCCCGCACACTGTAGATAAATAAACGCTTTAACAACATTGAAAAATAATCCACATAAATCACGTCACAACAACAATGGCTGGACGTGCATGTCAGGTTCCCATTCAGTATTTTTATGCAAAGTTCATTTAAATGTAAATATCAGTTGTGATCTGTCAGCACGTACACCAGCTTAAGAGCTGACAGTGCCGTGGTAGTGTGGTGTACTCAGAACGGACAGTAACGGGAGGTCCTCCTGTTAGTGCACACAATTTCAACTACCATTTGTTTGTGTGTTAAAGGGTCTATATAATTACAAACGAACTCATCGCTATATGTAACTAATTCTTGTGATTAATTACACACTATTATTACCATTACTATACCCAGAGATGATGATGATGATTATTATTATTATTATTAGTAGTAGTAGTAGTAGTAGTAGTAGTAGTAGTAGTAGTCATAGTATTGCATTTTTTATCATTATAATTATTATTAATATCGACTTCACTCCCCAATTCCACCCCAAAGCAAATTATCGACCTAATCTTTAACACCTTCAATATTAATGTCGTATTTCTCTTTCAGCTCCAGCATTAAGTTAACGAGCACTTAGCGTTGTAATAAGCTACATTTTTGGGTGCTTGCAGGTAGTGTATAATTAAGCAAGCGACCCCCCAACCCCGAGTCCACGTAACGTCACCCACTGACAAAGTTGAGACCAAAATCAAGCGACCTAACACACTTATTAGGGGGCAGGGAAAAACACTTTTATTTGAGTTGCAGGCTGCACTTTTCAGGCATCGTTTGTATGGCTGTAACAAACACCTGTGCAAAATTTCATGCCATTTCATGCATACTTACTCTGCCGCATCGCGAACGACTTTTTGTCAACTTTTAGTGTATACCAAAAATTAGGTGTCATTTAATGTTTTCCAGGATAATGATAAATTTTACATGGGTGACATCGATTTAATTCACATGTTATTTTACAGGTACACCGAATAGAAAATCATTACAAGTTCATATTGAAATTCTTTTTTGTGCGGAACCTTGGCATCATTTTCCTAGACAATAATCTTTGCCTATTATATCCATCTCTCGATTCGTATCCCGTCACTTCAGTGCAAGCTTCAGTCATCACTTTTATGCCTCTCTCGACCGCCTGAGTGCTGTTTGGCCACTTGGGCACCACTAATGGTGTCTCAAGAATGTCATTAACCTGTAGATTTGACAGAGAACCAATGTAAGGAGGCTCAGTCTTGAGTTTATTCCTCCAGTTAATCATGGAATGATAGTTTTTTGCTTGCCACTTTAGTTTCGGAGTCACCACCTTTCTCATGTTGACTACAGGAGGCACATCCTCATTCCCATCTCCATCTTTACCCTCCTCATCAGTATAGTTTAACAAATTCTCGTCAACAGCAGCATCAGAATCTTCCTCCTCCTCTTCAGATCTGCCAGTGCATTCTTCCTTATGCTGATTCTCCTCTCTAATTTTTCTTATCATTGAGACAGCTTTTTCTCTAACAGTCATGTCCTCATCTGCACACATACCAAGAAGAAGTTGATCTGTGTGGGCGAAGTATGCATTTCTCTGGACAGCCTTCTTCACTATCGTCTCCTCCTCATTATTCAGGTGTTTCATATATAGCAGGGACTGGAATACGTTCCTTGAGCCGTGTGTTACGTAAGGGTGTATCTTGATGTAAAACCACATTGGAGCACTGAACTTTATTATTGTAATGACAATTCTTTTCAACTCATGGCTAGGTCTTGATGTTGCTACATACAGCCTGAGGATTCTACTCCACAAGGTGTTCCACCTTGACACACAGGGAGGACCTGGCTCAATAGCAGCAAAGTCATCTTCAACAACACCTGTGATAACTCCTTTACAAATCCTATACAGGTATTTCTGATCCCAGGACAGATCTTTCTCCACTTCATCATTAAACACAGGGAAATCAGGGAAACTGACTGGCTGGAAGGCGACAACTGGAAGCTCAGACAAAGACTCCTTGATCTGCTTTCCAATGGGACCACGCTAATGCTCAGGACCACTTGGTTTACCATCATAGTGATAAAAAACTGCGCGGAAAGGCAGCTCATTTCCGTGAAGCTGACATATGAAATAATGGAGCGGGTGACCAAGTAACATTTCAAGATGATGAATGACTCCATTTTCTGATCCTACATTTACATTGGTTCCATCACAACCAACACACACCATGGGCTGCTGGGTTAGATTTTTCTCCACCAGAAGCTCGTGAATAGTTTTGGCAATCTGCTTTCCGTGTCCAGTCTTGGGAGTCACATGTGTGAGATATTCATTGCCAGGCTCAACCATGATGACATAATGATCTTTCACCATCATCCTCGAACTCCATTTCTCGGTCTTCTCATTCTTTATCATCACACGAGTGGCGGTCTTTTTACCATCAAAATAGAGTGACGTCAAATTATCTAAACTAGCCATCTCAATTTCTTGCCTCTTAAATCGGTATTTTTGTCTCGCATCCCGCAGCTTATGTGGTCCAATAACCTGACTCTTGTCATCCTTTGTGATAATGCCATAGTCAGTTAAGGTGGCAGTAGCAATGGCAGCTCCAGCATAATCACTAATCAAGTATCGGTCACAAGCGGCTTAACGGTAACTATTTGAATAATTTCAAGTGCGCCAACTTACCCAGGTCTCCCCTACATTACAGTACAGTAACACAACATTGAGAAATGAAATGAGAAAAGGCTGATAATCAATATAGACATAGCACCATACTCATCTGCAACAAGACAACTTAAATGAAATAAGAGATATGAAAAAAGTTGATAAACACTGAACAGAACATTGCACCGCCACAGCGGCTGTTTGGCTAGTACTGTAGGTAAATTTAAAAATTTCAGTAGAAAATGCGGCAGACTAAACCTCGACATATCAGCTTCAAATTTGGCATGGAGTCTTAAATATGTATAAGGAACAATGCCTGAAGAGTGCAGCTTTGAGCAAAATTTCACTGCCCCCTAACACTTATCCCTCCCACAACTAAAAAGAAAGTATAATAATAATAATAATAACCACAGCTATTATTCATCACATATATAACCAATACCTGACAAACACCGACCAAACAGCAGCTATCACTCCATCACTATGGGCATGCTTAAGTACAGTCGCCCGTGAGACGCCCGGTACAGATCTAGGGGCTGGCAGAGAGAGACGTGGCGAACCTAGGAGGTGTTCCGTCCTCCATGGGATGAGTTGAAATGTACGAAA
>NW_024745126.1:0-13956 GCF_018991925.1 Homarus americanus | reverse complement strand
ATATATGGATCCTCGTGTTTCGAAGCCGCATTTGGTAAAACGTTGCTCTGATCACCTAAGCGGCACGGGTGGTCCCCATTAGAGGTTCACGGCGCCATAAGCTCGATGAACAGGCTTTGTCTGAAATATAGCAGAGTCTAGGACTGCTTTTAGTGTCCTGGTGGCCCAAAGGTAGCGTTCCCCGGTCACAATTAGAAGATCGTGGGTTCGAATCCTGGTGGGGTGAGGTGTTGATTATATGTAGAAGTCCGCATGCTTTATTGGGCTAATGAAATATATATGGATCCTCGTGTTATGAAGCCGCATTTGGTAAAACGTTGCTGTGATCACCTAAGGGGCACGGGTGGTCCCCTATAGTGGTTCACAGCCCCATAAGCTCGTTGAACAGGCTTTGTGTTAAATATAACAGAGTCTAGGACTGCTTATAGTGTCCTGGTGGCCCATAGGTAGCGTTCCTCGGTCACAATTAGAAGATCGTGGGTTCGAATCCTGGTGGGGTGAGGTGTTGATTATATGTAGAAGCCACGTGCTTTATGGGCAAATGAAATATATATGGATCCTCGTGTTTTGAAGCCTCATTTGGTAAAACGTTGCTCTGATCACCTAAGCAGCACGGGTGGTCTCCATTAGAGGTTCACAGCGCCATAAGCTCGTTGAACAGGCTTTGTGTGATATGTAACAGAGCCTACGAATGCTTTTATTGTCCTGTTGGGCTCAGAGGTAGCGCTCGTCACATTATATAAGATCGTGGCTTCAAATCCTGGTGGGTTGAGGTGTTGATTATATGTAGAAGTACGCGTGCTTTATTGGGCTAATGAAATATATATGGATCCTCGTGTTTCGAAGCCGGATTTGGTAAAACATTGCTCTGATCACCTAAGCAGCACGGGTGGTCCCCATTAGAGGTTCACGGCGCCATAAGCTCGCTGAACAGGCTTTGCGTGAAATATAACAGAGTCTAGGACTGCTTTTAGTGTCCTGGTGGTCCACAGGTAGCATTCCCTGGTCACAATTATAAGATTTTGCGTTTGAATCCTGGTAGTGAGTGTGTTGATTATATGTAGAAGTCAGAAAGGGCGTTAGTTGAGCTAATGAAATATATATATGGATCCTCGTGTTTCCAAGCCGGATTTGGTAAAAACGCTGCTCTGATCACCTAAGCCGCACGATGGTCCCCATTAGAGGTTCACAGCCTACAAGCTCGCTGAACAGGCTTTTGTGAAATATAGCAGAGGCTAGGACTGCTTTTATTGTCCTGGTGGCCCAAAGGTAGCGTTCCCGGGTCACAATTATAAGATCGTGGGTTCAAATCCTGGTGGGGTGAGGTGTTGATTATATGTAGAAGTCCGCGTGCTCTATTGGGCTAATGAAATATATATGGATCCACGAGTTTCCAAGCCGGATTTGGTAAAACGTTGCTCTGATCACCTCAGCGGCACGGGTGGTCCCCTATAGTGGTTCACGGCGCCATAAGCTCGTTGAACACGCTTTGTGTGAAATATAACAGAGTCTAGGACTGCTTAAAGTGTCCTGGTGGCTCATAAGTAGTGTTCCCCGGTCACAATTATAATATCGTGGGTTCGAATCCTGGTGGGGTGAGGTGTTGATTATATGTAAAAGTCCGCGTGCTTTATTGGGCTAATGAAATATATATGGATCCTCGTGTTTTGAAGCCGCATTTGGTAAAACTTTGCTCTGATCACCTAAGCGGCACGGGTGGTCCCCATTAGAGGTTCACAGCGCCATAAGCTCGTTGAACAGGCTTTTTGTGAAATATAGCAGAGGCTAGGACTGCTTTTATTGTCCTAGGCTCCAGAGGTAGCGTCGTCACAATTAGAAGATCGTGGGTTCGAATCAAGGTGGGTGAGGTGCTGATTATATGTGAAGTCCGCTGCGTTTTATTGGGCAAATGAAATATATATGGATCCCTGTTTTGAAGCCGCGATTTGGTAAAACGTTGCTCTGATCACCTAAGCCGCACGGGTGGTCCCCTATAGTGGTTCACAGCGCCATAAGCTCGTTGAACAGGCTTTGTGTGAAATATAGTAGAGACTTTGACTGCTTTTATTGTCCTAGTGGCCCAGAGGTAGCATTCCCCGGTCACAATTATAAGATCGTGGGTTCAAATCCTGGTGGGGTGAGGTGTTGATTATATGTAGAAGTCTGCTTGCTTTATTGGGCTAATGATATATATATGGATCCTCGTGTTTCGAAGCCGTATTTGGTAAAACGTTGCTCTGATCACCTAAGCACGGTGGTCCTATTAGGTTCATGGCTACAAGGTCGTTGAACAGGCTTTGTGTGAAATATAGTAGAGTCTAGACTGCTGAGTAGGTCCTGGTGGCCTATAGGTAGCGCTCGGCTACAATTATAAGATCGTGGGTCTGAATCCTGGTGGAGTGAGGTGTTGAATATATGTAGAAGTCCGCGTGCTCTAATGGGCTAATGAAATATATATGGATCCTTGTGTTTCGAAGCCGGATTTGGTAAAACGTTGCTCTGATCACCTAAGTGGCACGGATGGTCCCCATTAGAGGTTCATGGCGCCATAAGGTCGATGAACAGGCTTTGTGTGAAATATAGTAGAGTCTAGGACTGCTTTTATTGTCCTGGTGGCCCAGAGGTAGCGTTCCCCGGTCACAATTAAAAGAGCATGGGTTCGAATCCTGATGGGGTGAGGTGTTGATTATATGTAGAAGCCGCATGCTTTATTGAGGAATGAAATATATATGGATCCTCGTGTTTTGAAGCCGCATTTGGTAAAACGTTGCTCTGATCACCTAAGCAGCACGGGTGTTCCCCATTAGAGCTTCACGGCGCCATAAGGTCGTTGAACAGGCTCTGTGTGAAATATAGTAGAGTCTACGAATGCTTTTATTGTCTTGTTGGCCAAGAGGTAGCGTTCCCCGGTCACAATTATAAGATCGTGGCTTCAAATCCTGATGGGGTGAGGCGTTGATTAAATGTAGAAGTCCGCGTGCTTTATTGGGCTAATGAAATATATATGGATCCTCGTGTTTCGAAACCGCATTTGGTAAAACGTTGCTCTGATCACCTAAGCAGCACGGGTGGTCCCCATTAGAGCTTCACGGCGCCATAAGGTCGTTGAACAGGCTCTGTGTGAAATATAGTAGAGTCTACGAATGCTTTTATTGTCCTGTTGGCCCAGAAGTAGCGTTCGCCGGTCACAATTATAAGATCGTGGCTTCAAATCCTGATGGGGTGAGGCGTTGATTAAATGTAGAAGTCCGCGTGCTTTATTGGGCTAATGAAATCTATATGGATCCTCGTGTTTCGAAACCGCATTTGCTAAAACGTTGCTCTGATCACCTAAGCGGCACGGGTGGTCCCTTATAGTGGTTCACAGCGCCATAAGCTCGTTGAACAGGCTTTGTGTGAAATATAGTAGAGTCTAGGACTGCTTTTATTGTCCTGGTGGCCCAGAGGTAGCATACCCCGATCACAATTATAAGATTGTGGGTTTGAATCCTGGAGGGGTGAGGTGTTGATTATATGTAGAAGTCCGAGTGCTTTATTGGGCTAATGAAATATATATGGATCCTCGTGTTTCCAAGCCGGATTTGGTAAAACGTTGCTCTGATCACCTAAGTGGCACAGATGGTCCCCATTAGAGGTTCATGGCGCCATAAGGTCGTTGAACAGGCTTTGTGTGATATGTAGCAGAGCCTACGAATGCTTTTATTGTCCTGTTGGCCCAGAGGTAGCGTTCCCCGGTCACATTATAAGATCGTGGCTTCAAATCCTGGTGGGGTGAGGCGTTGATTATATGTAGAAGTCCGCGTGGTTTATTGGGCTAATGAAATATATATGGATCCTCGTGTTTCGAAGCCGCATTTGGTAAAACGTTGCTCTGATCACCTAAGCGGCACGGGTGGTCCCCTATAGTTGTTCACAGCGCCATAAGCTCGTTGAACAGGCTTTGTGTGAAATATAGTATAGTCTAGGACTGCTTTTATTGTCCTGGTGGCCCAGAGGCAGCATACCCCTGTCACAATTATAAGATTGTGGGTTTGAATCCTAGTGGGGTGAGGTGTTGATTATATGTAGAAGTCCGAGTGCTTTATTGGGCTAATGAAATAAATATGGATCCTCGTGTTTCCAAGACGGATTTGGTAAAACGTTGCTCTGATCACCTAAGCGGCACGGATGGTCCCCATCAGAGGTTCACAGCGCCATAAGCTCGTTGAACAGGCTTTTTGTGAAATATAGCAGAGGCTAGGACTGCTTTTATTGTCCTGGTGGCCCAGAGGTAGCGTTCCCCGGTCACAATTAGAAGATCGTGGGTTCGAATCCTGGTGGGGTGAGGTGTTGATTATATGTAGAAGTCCGCGTGCTTTAATGGGCAAATGAAATATATATGGATCCTCGTGTTTTGAAGCCGCATTTGGTAAAACGTTGCTCTGATCACCTAAGCGGCACGGGTGGTCCCCATTAGAGGTTCACGGCGCCAAAAGCTCGTTGAATAGGCTTTGTGCGAAATATAGCAGAGTCTAGGACTGCTTTAATTATCCGGGTGGCCCAGTGGTAGCGTTCCCCGGTCACAATTATAAGATCGTGGGTTTAAATCCTGGTGGGGTGAGGTGTTGATTATATGTAGAAGTCCGCTTGCTTTATTGGGCTAATGAAATATAGGCGGATCCTCGTGTTTCGAAGCCGCATCCAGGTAAACGTTGCTCTGCTAACCTAAGCGGCACAGGTGGTCCTAATGAGAGGTTCACGGCGCCATAAGCCCGTTGAACAGGCTTTGTGTGAAATATAGCAGAGTTCAGGACTGCTTTTTATTGTCCTGGTGGCCCAGAGGTAGCGGTTCCCTCGTCACAATCATAAGATCGCGGGTCAAATCCTGGTCGGGTGAGGCGTTGATTATATGTAGAAGTCCACGTGCTTTATTGGGCTAATGAAATATATATGGATCTCAGTGTTTCGCCGGATTTGGTAAAAACGTTGCTGCGATCACCTGCTGCACGGGTGGTCCCCATTAGAGGTCTGGCGGCGCCATAAGGTCGCGGAACAGGCTTTGTGTAGCTATAGTAGAGTCTTGGACTGCTTATAGTGTCCTGGTGGCCCAGAGGTAGCGTTCCCCGGTCACAATTATAAGATCGTGGCTTCAAATCCTGGTGGGGTGAGGCGTTGATTATATGTAGAAGTCCGCGTGCTTTATTGAGCTGATGAAATATATATGGATCCTTGTGTTTCGAAGCCGGATTTGGTAAAACGTTGCTCTGCTAACCTAAGCAGCACAGGTGGTCCCAATGAGAGGTTCACGGCGCCATAAGCTCGTTGCACAGGCTTTGTGTGAAATATAGCAGAGTCTAGGACTGCTTTTATTGTCCTGGTGGCCCAGAGGTAGCGTTCCCCGGTCACAATCATAAGATCGTGGCTTCAAATCCAGGTCGGGTGAGGCGTTGATTATATGTAGAAGTCCGCGTGCTTTATTGGGCTAATGAAATATATATGGATCCTCGTGTTTCCAAGCCGGATTTGGTAAAACGTTGCTCTGATCACCTAAGCGGTACGGTGGTCCCCATTAGAGGTTCATGGCGCCATAAGCTCGTTGAACAGGCTTTGTGTGAAATATAGTAGGGTCTAGGACTGCTTATAGTGTCCTGGTGGCCCATAGGTAGCGTTCCTCGGTCACAATTATAAGATCGTGGGTTCGAATCCTGGTGGAGTGAGGTGTTAATTATATGTAGAAGTCCGCGTGCTTAATTGGGCCAATGAAATATATATGGATCCTTGTGTTTCGAAGCCGGATTTGGTAAAACGTTGCTCTGATCACCTAAGTGGCACGGATGGTCCCCATTAGAGGTTCATGGCGCCATAACGTCGTTGAACAGGCTTTGTGTGAAATATAGTAGAGTCTAGGACTGCTTTTATTGTCCTGGTGGCCCAGAGGTAGCGTTCCCCGGTCACAATTAGAAGAGCATGGGTTCGAATCCTGATGGGGTGAGGCGTTGATTATATGTAGAAGCCGCGTGCTTTATTGGGGAATGAAATATATATGGATCCTCGTGTTTCGAAACCGCATTTGGTAAAACGTTGCTCTGATCACCTAAGCGGCACGGGTGGTCGCTTATAGTGGTTCACAGCGCCATAAGCTCGTTGAACAGGCTTTGTGTGAAATATAGTAGAGTCTAGGACTGCTATTATTTTCCTGGTGGCCCAGAGGTAGCATACCCCGGTCACAATTATAAGACCGTGGGTTTGAATCCTGGTGGGGTGAGGTGTTGATTATATGTAGAAGTCCGAGTGCTTTATTGGGCTAATGAAATATATATGAATCCTCGTGTTTAGAAGCCGTATTTGGTAAAACGTTGCTCTGATCATATAAGCGGCACGGATGGTCCCCATTAGAGGTTCACGGCGCCATATGCTCGTTGAACAGGATTTGTGTGAAAAATAGCAGAGTCAAGGACTGCTTTTATTGTCCTGGTGGCCCAGAGGTAGCGTTCCCCGGTCACAATTATAAGATCGTGGGTTCAAATCCTGGTGGGGTGAGGTGTTGATTATATGTAGAAGTCCGCGTGCTCTATTGGGCTAATGAAATATATATGGATCCTCGAGTTTCCAAGCCGGATTTGGTAAAACGTTGCTCTGATCACCTCAGCGGCACGGGTGGTCCCCTATAGTGGTTCACGGCGCCATAAGCTCGTTGAACACGCTTTGTGTGAAATATAACAGAGTCTAGGACTGCTTAAAGTGTCCTGGTGGCTCATAGGTAGTGTTCCCCGGTCACAATTATAATATCGTGGGTTCGAATCCTGGTGGGGTGAGGTGTTGATTATATGTAAAAGTCCGCGTGCTTTATTGGGCTAATGAAATATATATGGATCCTCGTGTTTTGAAGCCGCATTTGGTAAAACGTTGCTCTGATCACCTAAGCAGCACGGGTGGTCCCCATGAGAGGTTCATGGCGCCATAATGTCGTTGAACAGGCTTTGTGTGAAATATAGTAGAGTCTAGGACTGCTTTTATTGTCCTGGTGGCCCAGAGGTAGCATTCCCCGGTCACAATTATAAGATCGTGGGTTTGAATCCTGGTGGGGTGAGGTGTTGATTATATGTAGAAGTCCGCGTGCTTTATTGGGCTAATGAAATATAAATGGATCCTCGTGTTTCGAAGCCGGATTTGGTAAAACGTTGCTCTTATCACCTAAGCGGCACGGGTGGTCCCCATTAGAGGTTCACGGCGCCATAAGCTCGTTCAACAGGCTCTGTGTGAAATATACCAGTCTAGGACTGCTTTTATTGTCCTGGTGGCCCAGAGGTAGCATTCCCCGGTCACAATTATAAGATCGTGTGTTCAAATCCTGGTGGGGTGAGGTGTTGATTATATGTAGAAGTCCGCGTGCTTTATTGGGCTAATGAAATATATATGGATCCTCCTTGTTTCGAAAGGCGCATTTGGTAAAACGTTGCTCTGATCACCTAAGCGGCACTGGTGGTCCCCATTAGAGGTTCACGGTGCCATAAGCTCGTTGAACAGGCTTTGTGTGAAATATAGCAGAGTCTAGGACTGCTTTTATTTTCCTGGTGGCCCAGAGGTAGCATTCCCCGGTCAAAATTATAAGATCGTGGCTTCAAATCCTGGTGGGGTGAGGCGTTGATTATATGTAGATGTCTGCGTGCTTTATTGGGCTAATGAAATATATATGGATCCTCGGGTTTCGAAGCCGCATTTGGTTAATCGTTACTCTGATCACCTAAGCGGCACGGGTGGTCCCCATTAGAGGTTCGTGGTGCCATCAGGTCATTGAACAGGCTTTGTGTGAAATAAAGTAGAGTCTAGGACTGCTTTTATTGTCTTGGTTGCCCAGAGGTAGCGTTCCCCGGACACAATTATAAGATCGTGGGTTCAAATCCTGGTGGGGTGAGGTGTTGATTATATGTAGAAGTCCGAGTGCTTTATTGGGCTAATGAAATATATATGGATCCTCGTGTTTCCAAGCCGGATTTGGTAAAACGTTGCTCTGATAACCTAAGCGGCATGGGTGGTCCCCATTAGAGGTTCATGGCGCCATAAGGTCGTAGAACAGGCTTTGTGTGAAATATAGTAGAGTCTAGGACTGCTTATTGTTTTGCTGTCTAGAGGTAGCTGCCCCCGGTCACAATTATAAGATCGTGGGTTCAAATCTTGGTGGGGTGAGGTGTTGATTATATGTAGAAGTCCGAGTACTTTATTGGGCTAATGAAATATATATGGATCCTCGTGTTTCCAAGCCGGATTTGGTAAAACGTTGCACTTATCACCTAAGCGGCACGGGTGGTCCCCTATAGTGGTTCACGGTGCCATAAGCTAATTGAACAGGCATTGTGTGAAATATAACAGAGTCTAGGACTGCTTATAGTGTCCTGGTGGCCCATAGGTAGCGTTCCTCGGTCACAATTAGAAGATCGTGGGTTCGAATCCTGGTGGGGTGAGGTGTTGATTATATGTAGAATTCCGCGTGCTTTATTGGGCTAATGAAATATATATGGATCCTCGTGTTCCGAAGCCGGATTTGGTAAAACGTTGCTCTGATCACCTAAGCATCACGGGTGGTCCCCATTAGAGGTTCATGGCGCCATAAGGTCGTTGAACAGGCTTTGTGTGAAATATAGTAGAATCTAGGACTGCTTTTACTGTACTGGTGGCCCAGAGGTAGCGTTCCCCTGTCACAATTAGAAGATCGTGGGTTCGAATCCTGGTGGGGTGAGGTGTTGATTATATGTAGAATTCCGCGTGCTTTATTGGGCTAATGAAATATATATAGATCCTCGTGTTTCGAAGCCGGACTTGGTAAAACGTTGCTCTGATCACCTAAGCGGCACGGGTGGTCCCCTTTAGAGGTTCACGGCGCCATAAGCTCATTGAACAGGCTTTGTGTGAAATATAACAGAGCCTAGGACTGCTTTTAGTGTCCTCGTGGCCCAGATGTAGCGTTCACCGGTCACAATTATAAGATCGTGGGTTCGAATCCTGGTGGGGTGAGGTGTTGATTATATGTTGAAATGTGTGTGCTGTATTGGGCTAATGAAATAGATATGGATCCTCGTGTTTCGAAGCCGGATTTAGTAAAACGTTACTCTGAACACCTAAGCGGCACTGATGGTCCTCATTAGGGGTTCACGGCGCCATAAGCTCGTTGAACAGGCTTTGTGTGAAATATTACAGAGTCTAGGACTGCTTTTAGTGTCCTGGTGGTCCACAGGCAGCATTCCTTGGTCACAATTATACGATTTTGGGTTTGAATCCTGGTGGGGTGAGGTGTTGATTTTATGTAGAAGTCCGCGTGCTTTATTGGGCTAAAGAAATATATATAGATCCTCGTGTTTCGTAGCCGGATTTGGTAAAACGTTGCTCTGGTCACCAAGCGGCACGTGTGGTCCCCATTAGAGGTTCACGGCGCCATAAGCTCGTTGAACAAACTTTGTGTGAAATATAACAGAGTCTAGGACTGCTTTTAGTGTCCTGGTGCTCCACAGGTAGCGTTCCCTGGTCACAATTATAAGATTTTTGTTTTGAATCCTGGTGGGGTGAGGTGTTGATTATATGTAGAAGTCCGCTTGCTTTATTGGGCTAATGAAATATATATGGATCCTCGTGTTTCGAAGCGGGCTTTGGTAAAACGTTGCTCTGATCACCTAAGCATCAGGGGTAGTCCCCATTAGAGGTTCACGGCGCCATAACGTCGTTCAACAGGCTTTGTGTGAAATATCACAGTGTTTACGACTGCTTTTAGTGTCCTGGTGGCCCAGAGGCAGCGTTCCTCGGCCACAATTATAAGATCGTGGGTACGAATCCTGGCGGGGTGAGGTGTTAATTATATGTAGAAATCTGAGTGCTTTATTACGCTAATGAAAAATATATCGATCCTCGTGTTTCGAAGCCGAATTTGGTAAAACGTTGCTCTGATCACCTAAGCGGCACGGGTGGTCCCCATTAGAGGTTCACGGCGCCATAAGCTCATTGAACAGGCTTTGTGTGAAATATAACAGAGTCTAACGCTGCTTTTAGTGTCCTGGTGGCCCAGAGGTAGTGTTCCCCGGTCACAATTATAAGATCGTGGGTTCGAATCATGGTGGGGTGAGGTGTTGATTATATGTAGAAGTGTGCGTGCTTTATTGGGCTAATAAAATAGATATGGTTCCTCGTGTTTCGAAGCCGGATTTGGTAAAACATTGCTCTGATCACCTAAGCGGCACCGGTGGTCCCAATTAGAGGTTCACTGCGCCATAAGCTCATTCAACAGGCTTTGTGTGAAATATAACAGAGTCTAGGACTGCTTTTAGTGTCCTGGTGGCCTAGAGGTAGCGTTCTCCGGTCACAATTATAAGATCGTGGGTTCGAATCCTGGTGGGGTGAGGTGTTGATTATATGTAGAAGTCTGTGTGCTTTATTGGGCTAATGTAATATATATGGATCCTCGTGTTTTGAAGCCGGATTTGGTAAAACGTTGCTCTGAACACCTAAGCGGCACTGGTGGTCCCCTGTAGAGGTTCACAGTGCTATAAGCTCGTTGAACAGGCTTTGTGTGAAATTTAACAGAGTCTAGGACTGCATTTAGTGTCCTGGTGGTCCACAGGTAGCGTTTCCTGGTCACAATTATAAGATTTTTGGTTTGAATCCAGGTGGGGTGAGGTGTTGATTATATGTCGAAGTCCGCGTGCATTATTGGGCTAATGAAATATATATGGATCCTCGTGTTTCGAAGCCGGATTTGGTAAAACGTTGCTCTGATCACCTAAGCGGCACGGGTGGTCCCCATTAGAGGTTCACACAGTCATAAGCTCGTTGAACAGGCTTTGTGTGAAATATAGCAGAGTCAAGAACTGCTTTTATTGTCCTGGTAGCCAAGAGGCAGCCTTCCCCGGTCACAATTATAAGATCGTTGGTTCGAATCCTGGTGGGGTGAGGTGTTGATTATATGTAGAAATGTGCGTTCTCTATTGGGCTAATGAAATAGATATGGATCCTCGTGTTTCGAAGCCGGATTTAGTAAAACGTTACTCTGAACACCTAAGCAGCACTGGTGGTCCTCATTAGAGGTTCACGGCGCCATAAGCTCGTTGAACAAGCTTTGTGTGAAATATAACAGAGTCTAGGACTGCTTTTAGTGTCCTGGTGGTCCACAAGTAGCATTCCCTGGTCACAATTATAAGAATTTGGGTTTGAATCCTAGTGGGGTGAGGTGTTGATTTTATGTAGAAGTCCGCGTGCTCTATTGGGCTAAAGAAATATATTTGGATCCTCGTGTTTCGTAGCCGGATTTAGTAAAACGTTGCTCTGATCACTTAAGCGGCACGGGTGGTCCCCTATAGTGGTTCACGGCGCCATAAGCTCGTTGAACAGGCTTTGTGTGAAATATAGTAGAGTTTAGGACTGCTTTTATTGTCCTGGTGGCCCAGAGGTAGCATACCCCGGTCACAATTATAAGATCGTGGGTTTGAATCCTGGTGGGTTGAGGTGTTGATTATATGTATAAGTCCGAGTGCTTTATTGGGCTAATGAAATATATATGGATCCTCGCGTTTCCAAGCCGGATTTGGTAAAACGTTGCTCTTATCACCTAAGCGGCACGGGTGGTCCCCATTAGAGGTTCATGGCGCCATAAGGTCGTTGAACAGGCTTTGTGTGAAATATAGTAGAGTCTAGGACTGCTTTTAGTGTCCTTGTGGCCCAGAGGTAGCGTTCCCCTGTCACAATTATAAGATCGTGGGTTCGAATCCTGGTGGGGTGAGGTGTTGATTATATGTAGAAGTCCGCGTGCTTTATTGGGCTAATGAAATATATATGGATCCTCGTGTTTCGAAGCCGGATTTGGTAAAACGTTGCTCTGAAAACCTAAGCATCACTGGTGGTCCCGAGTAGAGGTTCACGGCGCCATAAGCTCGTTGAACAGGCTTTGCGTGAAATATAACAGAGTCTAGGACTGCTTTTAGTGTCCTGGTGGTCAACAGGTAGCATTCCCTGGTCACAATTATAAGATTTTGCGTTTGAATCCTGGTGGGGTGAGGTGTTGATTATATGTAGAAGTCCGCGTGCTTTATTGGGCTAATGAAATATATATGGATCCTCGTTTTTCGAAGCTGGACTTGGTAAAACGTTGCTCTGATCACCTAAGCGGCACGGGTGGTCCCCATTAGAGGTTCACGGCGCCATAAGCTCGTTCAACAGGCTTTGGGTGAAATATAACAGCGTCTAGGACTGCTTTTAGTGTCTTGGTGGCCCAGAGGTAGCGTTCCCCGGTCACAATTATAAGATCATGGGTTTGAATCCTGGTGGGGTGAGGTGTTGATTATATTTAGAAGTCCGCATGCTTTATTGGGCTAAAGAAATATATATGGATCCTCGTGTTTCATAGCCGGATTTGGTAAAACATTGCTCTAGTCACCAAGTGGCACGTGTGGTCCCCATTAGAGGTTCACGGCGCCATAAGCTCGTTGAACAGGCTTTGTGTGAAATATAACAGAGTCTAGGACTGCTTTTAGTGTCCTGGTGGTCCACAGGTAGCGTTCCCTGTTCACAATTATAAGATCGTTGGTTCGAATCCTGGTGGGGTGAGGTGTTAATTATATGTAGAAATCTGCGTGCTTTATTGGGCTAGTGAAATATATACGGATACTCGTTTTTCGAAGCCGGATTTGGTAAAACTTTGCTCAGATCACCTAAGCGGCACGGGTGGTCCCCGTAAGAGGTTCACGGCGTCATAAGCTCATTGAACAGGCTTTGTGTGAAATATAACAGAGTCTAGGACTGCTTTTAGTGTCCTGGTGGCCCAGATGTAGCCTTCATCGGTCACAATTATAAGATCGTGGGTTCCAATCCTGGTGGGGTGAGGTGTTAATTATATGTAGAAATCTGAGTGCTTTATTAGGCTAATGAAAAATATATCGATCCTCCTGTTTCGAAGCCGAATTTGGTAAAACGTTGCTCTGATCACCTAAGCGGCACGGGTGGTCCCCATTAGAGGTTCTCGGCGCCATAAGCTCATTGAACAGGCTTTGTGTGAAATATAACAGAGTCTAGCGCTGCTTTTAGTGTCCTGGTGGCCCAGAGGTAGTGTTCCCCGGTCACAATTGTAAGATCGTGGGTTCGAATTCTGGTGGGGTGAGGTATTGATTATATGTAGAAGTGAGCGTGCTTTTTTGGGCTAATAAAATAGATATGGATCCTCGTGTTTCGAAGCCGGATTTGGTAAAATGTTACTCTGAACACCTAAGCGGCACGGGTGGTCCCCATTAGAGGTTCACGGCGCCATAAGCTCATTCAACAGGCTTTGTGTGAAATATAACAGAGTCTAGGACTGCTTTTAGTGTCCTGGTGGTCAAGAGGTATCATTTCCCGGTCACAATTATAAGATCGTGGGTTCAAATCCTGGTTGGGGTGAGGTGTTGATTATATGTAGAAGTCCGCGTGCTTTATTGGGCTAATGAAATATATATGGTTCCTCGTGTTTCGAAGCCGGATTTGGTAAAACGTTGCTCTCATCACCTAAGCGGCACCGGTGGTCCCAATTAGAGGTTCACTGCGCCATAAGCTCATTCAACAGGCTTTGTGTGAAATATAACAGAGTCTAGGACTGCTTTTAGTGTCCTGGTGGTCCACAGGTAGCGTTTCCTGGTCACACTTATAAGATTTTTGGTTTGAATCCAGGTGGGGTGAGGTGTTGATTATATGTCGAAGTCCGCGTGCATTATTGGGCTAATGAAATATATATGGATCCTCGTGTTTCGAAGCCGGATTTGGTAAAACGTTACTCTGATCACATAAGCGGCACGGGTGGTCCCCATTACAGGTTCACACAGTCATAAGCTCGTTGAACAGCCTTTGTGTGAAATATAGCAGAGTCAAGAACTGCTTTTATTGTCCTGGTAGCCAAGAGGCAGTCTTCCCCGGTCACAATTATAAGATCGTGGGTTCGAATCCTGGTGGGGTGAGGTGTTGATTATATGT
>NW_024745125.1:0-33769 GCF_018991925.1 Homarus americanus | reverse complement strand
TCGATCAGGGGATATGTTATACTCGATCAGGGGACTTTGTTATACTGGACCAGGGGACTTTGTTATACTCGATCAGGGGACTTTGTTATACTCGATCAGGGGACTTTGTTATACTCGTCAAGGGGGCTTTGTTATAATCGATCAAGGTACTTTGTTATACTCGATCAGGTGACTTTGTTATACTCGATAAGGGGAATTTGTTATCTCGATAAGGGAACTTTTTTATACTCGACCAGGGGACTTTGTTATACTCGATTAGGCGGCTTTGTTATACTCGATCAGGGGACTTTGTTATGCTCGATGAGGGGCCTTTGTTATTCTCGATCTGGGGCCTTTGTTATTCTAGATCAGGGGACTTTGTTAAACTCGATTAGGGGCCTGTTTTGGACTCGATCAGGGGCCTTTGTTATACTCGATCAGAGGACTTTGTTATACCCGATCAGTGGACTTTGTTATACTCGACCAGGGGACTTTTCTATACTTGATCAATGGACTTTGTTATACTCAATGAGGGGCCTTTGGTATACTCGATCAGGGGACTTTGTTATACTCGATGAGGGGACTTTGTTAATCGCGATCAGGGGACTTTTTTATACTCGACCAGAGGACTTTGTTATACTTGATCAGGGGATATGTTATACTCGATCAGTGGACTTTGTTATACTCCATTAGGGTCCTTTGTTATACTCAACCAGAGGACTTTGTTATACTCGAACAGGGACTTTGTTATACTCAATCAGGGGACTTAGTTATACTCGATGAGGGGCTTTTGTTATCCTCGATCAGGGGACCTTGTTATACTCGACCAGGGGACTTTGTTATACTCGATGAGGGGACTTTGTTATACTCGACCAGAGGACTTTTTTATTCTCGATCAGGGGATATGTTATACTCGATGAGGGGATTTTGCTATGCTTGATTAGGGGACTTTGTTATACTCGATAAGGGAAATTTTGTTGTACTCGATGAGAAGACTTTGTTATACTCGCCCAGGGGCCTTTGTTATACTCGATAAGAAAACTTTGCTATACTCTACCAGGGGACTTTGTTATACTCGATCAAGGGACTTTTGTTATACTCGATCAGGGGACTTTGTTATACTCGTCCAGGGGCCTTTGATATACTCGATCAGGGGACTTTTGTTATACTCGATCAGGGGACTTTGTTATACTCGACCAGGGTCCTTTGTTATACTCGATCAGGGGACTTTGTTATACTCGATAAGGGGACTTTGTTATACTCGATAAGAGGAATTTGTTATACTCGATCAGGGGACTTTGTCTTACTCGATCAGGGCCCTTTGCTATAATCGACCAGGGGACTTTGTTATAATCATCAGGGGACTTTGTTATGCTCGATATGGGGACTTTGTTATACTGGGCCAGGGGACTTTTTTATACTCGATCAGGGGACTTTGTTATACTAGTATCAGGGGACTTTGTTATACTCGACCAGGGGACTTTGTTATACTCGGTCAGGGACTTTGTTATAATCGATCAGGGACTTTGTTATGCTCGATCTGGGGACTTTATTATACTGGGCCAGGAGACTTTGTTATACTCGATCAGGGGATATGTTATACTCGATCAGGGGACTTTGTTATACTGGACCAGGGGACTTTGTTATACTCGATCGGGGGACTTTGTTATACTCGATCAGGGGACTTTGTTATACTCGATCAGGGGACTTTGTCTTTCTCGATCTGGGCCCTTTTCTATATTCGACCAGGGGATATTGTTATAATCGATCAGGGGACTTTGTTATGCTCGATATGGGGACTTTGTTTTACTGGGCCAGGGGACTTTTTTATACTCGATCAGGGGACTTTTGTTATACTCGATCAGGGGACTTTGTTATACTCGACCAGGGGCCTTTGTTATTCTCGATCACCGGAGTTTGTTATAATCGATAAGGGGTCTTTGTAATACTCGATAAGGGGAATTTGTTATAATCGATAAGGGGAATTTGTTAGACTCGAATAGGGGACTTTGTTATACTCGACCAGGGGACTTTGTTATACTCGATTAGGCGGCTTAGTTATACTCGATCAGGTGACTTTGTTATACTCGATGAGGGGCCTTTCTTATACTCGATCAGGGGCCTTTGTTATACTAGATCAGGGGACTTTGTTATTCTCGGTTCAGGGGTCTTTGTTATACTCGTCCAGTGGGCTTTGTTATACTAGGACTAGGGAACTTTTTTATACTCGATCAAGGGACTTTGTCTTACTCTATAAGGGCCCTTTGTTATACTCGACCAGGGGACTTTGTTATAATCGATCAGGGGACTTTGTTATGCTCGATCTGGGGACTTTGTTATACTGCGCCAGGAGACGTTGTTATACTCGATGAGGGGATATGTTATACTCGATCAGGGTCTTTGTTATATTGGACCAGGGGATTTTGTTATACTCGATCAGGGACTTTGTTATACTCGAACAGGGGACTTTGTTATACTCGTCCAGGGGGCTTTGTTATACTCGATCAGGGGACTTTGTTATACTCGATCAAGGACTTTGTTATACTCAACAAGGGGATTTTTTTATACTTGACCAATGGACTTTGTTATATTCGATGGGGGGCCTTTGTTATACTCGATCTGGGGACTTTGTTATACTCGAGCAGGGGACTTTTTTATACTTGACCAAAGGACTTTGTTATACTCAATGAGGGGCCTTTGTTGTACTCGATCAGGAGACTTTCCTATACTTGACCAGGGGACTTTGTTATACGCGATCAGGGGACTTTTTTATACTCGATCAGGGAATTTGTTATACTCAACCAGAGGACTTTGTTATACTCGAACAGGGGACTTTGTTATACTCATTCTGGGGACTTTGATATACTCGATGAGGGGCCTTTGTTATACTCGATGAGGGGGCTTTGTTATACTCGACCAGGGGACTTGGTTATACACGACCAGGGGGCTTTGTTATACTCGATCAGGGGACTTTGTTATACTCGACCAGAGGAGTTTGTTATACTCGGTCAGGGACTTTGTTATAATCGATCAGAGGACTTTGTTATGCTCGATCTGGGGACTTTGTTATACTGGGCCAGGAGACTTTGTTATACTCGATCAGGGAATATGTTATACTCGATCAGGGGACTTTGTTATACTGGACCAGGGGACTTTGTTATACTCGATCAGGGGACTTTGTTATACTCAATCAGGGGACTTTGTTATACTCGTCCAGGGGGCTTTGTTATACTCGATCAAGGGACATTGTTATACTCGATCAGGGGACTTTGTTATACTCGATAAGGGGAATTTGTTATCTCAATAAGGGAACTTTTTTATACTCGACCAGGGGACTTTGTTATACTCGATTAGGCGGCTTTGTTATACTCGATCAGGGGACTTTGTTATGCTCGATGAGGGGCCTTTGTTATTCTCGATCTGGGGCCTTTGTTATACTAGATCAGGGGACATTGTTATACTCGATTAGGGGCCTTTTTTGGACTCGATCAGGGGCCTTTGTTATACTCGATCAGGGGACTTTGTTATACCCGATCAGGGGAGTTTTTTATACTCGACCAGAGGACTTTGTTATACCCGATCAGAGGACTTTGTTATACTCGACCAGGGGACTTTTTTATACTTGATCAATGGACTTTGTTATACTCAATGAGGGGCCTTTGGTATACTCGATCAGGGGACTTTGTTATACTCGATGAGGGGACTTTGTTAATCGCGATCAGGGGACTTTTTTATACTCGACCAGAGGACTTTGTTATACTTTATCAGGGGATATGTTATACTCGATCAGTGGACTTTGTTATACTCCATTAGGGGCCTTTGTTATACTCGATGAGGGGGCTTTGTTATACGAGACCAGGGGACTTTGTTATACTCGATGAGGGGACTTTGTTAATCGCGATCAGGGGACTTTTTTATACTCGACCAGAGGGCTTTGTTATACTTGATCAGGGGATATGTTATACTCGATCAGGGGATATGTTATACTCGATCAGGGGACTTTGTTATACTCAACCAGAGGACTTTGTTATACTCGAACAGGGGACTTTGTTATACTCAATCAGGGGACTTAGTTATACTCGATGAGGGGCTTTTTGTTATCCTCGATCAGGGGACCTTGTTATACTCGACCAGGGGACTTTGTAATACTCGATGAGGGGACTTTGTTATACTCGACCAGAGGACTTTTTTATTCTCGATCAGGGGATATGTTATACTCGATGAGGGGATTTTGCTATGCTTGATTAGGGGACTTTGTTATACTCGATAAGGGAAATTTTGTTGTACTCGATGAGAGGACTTTATTATACTCGCCCAGGGGCCTTTTTTATACTCGATAAGAAAACTTTGCTATACTCTACCAGGGGACTTTGTTATACTCGATCAAGGGACTTTTGTTATACTCGATCAGGGGACTTTGTTATACTAGTCCAGGGGCCTTTGTTATACTCGATCAGGGGACTTTGGTATACTCGACCAGGGTCCTTTGTTATACTCGATCAGGGGACTTTGTTATACTCGATAAGGGGACTTTGTTATACTCGATAAGAGGAATTTGTTATACTCGATCAGGGGACTTTGTCTTACTCGATCAGGGCCCTTTGCTATAATCGACCAGGGGACTTTGTTATAATCATCAGGGGACTTTTTTATGCTCGATATGGGGACGTTTGTTATACTGGGCCAGGGGACTTTTTTATACTCGATCAGGGGACTTTGTTATACTAGTATCAGGGGACTTTGTTATACTCGACCGTGGGACTTTGTTATACTCGATCAGGGGACTTTGTTATACTGGACCAGGGGACTTTATTATACTCGATCAGGGGACTTTGTTATACCAAAATAGGAGACTTTTGGTTATAATTCTCGATCAGGGGACTTTGTTATACTCGTCCAGGGGTCTTTGTTATACTCGATCAGGGGACTTTGTTATACTCGATCAGGGGACTTTGTCTTTCTCGATCTGGGCCCTTTGCTATATTCGACCAGGGGATATTGTTATAATCGATCAGGGGACTTTGTTATGCTCGATATGGGGACTTTGTTTTACTGGGCCAGGGGACTTTTTAATACTCGATCAGGGGACTTTTGTTATACTCGATCAGGGGACTTTGTTATACTCGACCAGGGGCCTTTGTTATTCTCGATCACCGGAGTTTGTTATACTCGATAAGGGGTCTTTGTAATACTCGATAAGGGGAATTTGTTATAATTTATAAGGGAATTTGTTAGACTCAACAGGGACTTTGTTGGCACTCGACCAGGGACTTTGGTTATACCGATTAGGCGGCTTATATACCTGATCAGGTGACTTTGTTATACTCTATGAGGGGCCTTTCTAATACTCGATCAGGGGCCTTTGTTATCCTAGATCAGGGGACTTTGTTATACTTGGTTCAGGGTTCCTTGTTATACTCGTCCAGTGGGCTTTGTTATACTAGGATCAGGGGACTTTGTAATACTCGATCAAGGGACTTTGTCTTACTCGATGTGGGCCCTTTGTTATACTCGACCAGGGGACCTTGTTATAATCGATGTGGGGACTTTGTTATGCTCGATCTGCGGACTTTGTTATACTGCGCCAGGAGACGTTGTTATACTCGATGAGGGGATATGTTATACTCGATCAGGGTCTTTGTTATATTGGACCAGGGGACTTTATTATACTTGATCAGGGACTTTGTTATACTCGATCAGGGGACTTTGTTATACTCGACCAGGGGACTTTGTTATACTCGATCAGGTGACTTTGTTATACTCGACCAGAGGACTTTTTTATACTCGATCAGGGGATATGTTATACTCGATGAGGGGATTTTCTACACTTGATTAGGGGACTTTGTTATACTCGATCAGGGGAATTTTGTTAAACTCGATCAGAGGACTTTGTTATACTCGACCAGGGGCCTTTGTTATACTCGATAAGAAAACTTTGTTATACTCGACCAAGGGACTTTGTTATACTCGATCAAGGGACTTTTGTTATACTCGATCAGGGGACTTTGTTATACTCGTCCAGGGTCCTTTGTTATACTCGATCAGGGGACTTTGTTATACTGGAACAGGGGACTTTTTTATACCCGATCAGGGGACTTTGTTATACTCGATCAGGGGACTTTTGTTATCCTCGATCAGGGACTTTGTTATACTCGACCAGGGGCCTTTGTTATACTCGATCAGGGAACTTTGTTATACTCGATAAGGGGACTTTGTTATACTCGATAAGAGGAAATTGTTATACTCGATCAGGGGACTTTGTCTTACTCGATCAGAGCCCTTTGCTATACTCGACCAGGGGACTTTGATATAATCGATCAGCGGACTTTGTTATACTCGATATGGGGACTTTGTTATACTGGGCCAGGGGACTTTTTTATACTCGATCAGGGGACTTTGTTATACTCGATCAGGGGACTTTTGTTGTATTCGATCTGGGGACTTTTTTATACTCGACCAGGGGCCTTTGTTATACTCGATCACCGGACTTTGTTATACTCGACAAGGAGTCTTTCTAATACTCGATCAGGGGCCTTTGTTATCCTAGATCAGGGGACTTTGTTATACTCGTCCAGTGGGCTTTGTTATACTAGGATCAGGGGACTTTGTAATACTCGATCAAGGGAATTTGTCTTACTCGATGAGGGCCCTTTGTTATACTCGACCAGGGAAATTTGTTATAATCGATCAGGGGACTTTGTTATGCTCGATCTGCGGACTTTGTTATACTCCGCCAGGAGACGTTGTTATACTCGATGAGGGGATATGTTATACTCGATCAGGGTCTTTGTTATATTGGACCAGGGGACTTTATTTTACTTGATCAGGGACTTTGTTATACTCGATCAGGGGACTTTGTTATACTCGACCAGAGGACTTTTTTATACTCGATCAGGGGATATGTTATACTCGATGAGGGGATTTTCTATACTTGATTAGGGGACTTTGTTATACTCGATCAGGGGAATTTTGTTAAACTCGATCAGAGGACTTTGTTATACTCGACCAGGGGCCTTTGTTATACTCGATAAGAAAACTTTGTTATACCCGACCAAGGGACTTTGTTATACTCGATCAAGGGACTTTTGTTATACTCGATCAGGGGACTTTGTTATACTCGTCCAGGGTCCTTTGTTATACTCGATGAGGGGACTTTGTTATACTGGACCAGTGGACTTTTTTATACCCGATCAGGGGACTTTGTTATACTCGATCAGGGGACTTTTGTTATCCTCGATCAGGGGACTTTGTTATACTCGACCAGGGGCCTTTGTTATACTCGATCAGGGGACTTTGTTATACTCGATAAGGGGACATTGTTATACTCGATTAGAGGAAATTATTATACTCGATCAGGGGACTTTGTCTTACTCGATCAGAGCCCTTTGCTATACTCGACCAGGGGACTTTGTTATACTGGGCCAGGGGACTTTTTTCTACTCGATCAGGGAACTTTGTTATACTCGATGAGGGGACTTTTGTTGTACTCGATCTGGGGACTTTTTTATACTCGACCAGGGGCCTTTGTTATACTCGATCACCGGACTTTGTTATACTCGATAAGGAGTCTTTGTAATTCTCGATAAGAGGACTTTGTTATACTCGATCAGGTGACTTTGTTATACTCTATCAGGGGCCTTTCTAATACTCGATCAGGGGCCTTTGTTATCCTAGATCAGGGGACTTTGTTATACTCGGTTCAGGGTTCTTTGTTATACTCGTCCAGTGGGCTTTGTTATACTAGGATCAGGGGACTTTGTAATATTTGATCAAGGGACTTTGTATTACTCGATGAGGGCCCTTTGTTATACTCGACCAGGGGACTTTGTTATAATCGAACAGGGGACTATGTTATGCTCGATCTGCGGACTTTGTTATACTGCGCCAGGAGACGTTGTTATATTCGATGAGGGGATATGTTATACTCGATCAGGGTCTTTGTTATATTGGACCAGGGGACTTTATTATACTTGATCAGGGACTTTGTTATACTCGATCAGGGGACTTTGTTATACTCGTCCAGGGGGCTTTGTTATACTCGATGAGGAGACTTTGTTATACTCGATCAAGGACTTTGTTATACTCCACAAGGGGACTTTTTTATACTTGACCAATGGACTTTGTAATACTCGATGAGGGGCCTTTGTTATACTCGATCTGGGGACTTTGTTATACTCGACCAGGGGACTTTGTTATTCTGACCAATGGACTTTATACGCCTCGATAAGGGACTTTGTTATAATCGATCAGGGACTTTGTTATACTCGGGATCAGGGGACTTTGTTATACTCGATCAGAATTTTGTTATACTCAACCAGGGGATCTTTTTAAAATTAATCATGGGACTTTGTCATACTCGATCAGGGTAATTATGTTATACTCGATCAGGGGATATGTTATATTCGATCAGGGGACTTTGTTATACTCAACAAGACGACTTTGTTATACTCGATATAGGTACTTTGTTATACTCAATCAGGGGACTTTGTTATGCTCGATTAGGGGCCTTTGTTATACTCGATGAGGGGGCTTTGTTATACTCGACAAGGGGACTTTGTTATACTCGACCAGGGAACTTTGTTATACTCAACCAGGGGACTTATTTAAAATTAATCAGGGGACTT
The DNA here is from genome assembly GCF_018991925.1 of Homarus americanus. Classification (NCBI taxonomy): domain Eukaryota; kingdom Metazoa; phylum Arthropoda; class Malacostraca; order Decapoda; family Nephropidae; genus Homarus; species Homarus americanus. The sequence continues at coordinate 25,166 of NW_024745125.1, read as the reverse complement.
TGTCATACTCGAACCAGGGGAATTTTATTATACGCGATCAGGGGATATGTTATACTCGATCAGGGGACTTTCTTATACTCAACCAGAGGACTTTGTTATACTCGATCAGGGGACTTTGTTATACTCAATCATGGGACTTTGATATACTCGATTAGGGGTTTTGGTTATCCTCGATCAGGGGACTTTGTTATACTCGACCAGGGGACTTTGTTATACTCGATCAGGGGACTTTGTTATACTCGACCAGAGGACTTTTTTATACTCGATCAGGGGATATGTTATACTCTGGGATGAGGCATTTTTCTATACTTGGATTAGGGGACTTTTGTTTTACTCATGATCTAGAATTAAGAGTACTGATCAGGGGGCTTTGTTATACTCGGTCAGGTGACTTTGTTATACACGATGAGGGGGCTTTGTTATACTCTATCAAGGGACTTTGTTATATTCGATTAGGGGACTTTGTTATACTCGATCAGGTGACTTTGTTATACCCGATCAGATGACTTTGTTTTACTCGATCAAGGGGCTTTGTTATACTCGATTAGGGGACTTTTTATACCCGATCAGTGGACTTTGTTTTAATCGATCAGGGGACTTTGTTATACTCGATCAGGGGACTTTGTTATACCTGACCAGGGCCTTGTTGGTACTTACCAGGGGGACTTCATTATACTCGATAAGGGACCTTTTGTTATACTCGATAAGAGGAATTCTGTTATACTCGATCAGGACTTTGTCTTACTCTGATCAGAGCCCTTTGCTATACTCTCGACCAATAGGACTTTTGATAATCGATCAGGGACCGGTTATACTCGATAAGGGGGACTTTATTATATCAACAGGGACTTTTTTATACTCGATCAGGGGACTTTGTTATACTCGATCAGGGGACTTTTGTTGTACTCGATCTGGGGACTTTTTTATACTCAACCAGGGGCCTTTGTTATACTCGATCACCGGTCTTTGTTATACTCGATAAGGAGTCTTTCTAATACTCGATGAGGGGCCTTTGTTATCCTAGATCAGGGGACTTTGTTATACTCGGTTCAGGGTTCTTTGTTATACTCGTCCAGTGGGCTTTGTTATACTAGGATCAGGGGACTTTGTAATACTCGATCAAGGGACTTTGTCTTACTCGATGAGGGCCCTTTGTTATACTCGACCAGGGGACTTTGTTATAATCGATCAGGGGACTTTGTTATGCTCGATCTGCGGACTTCGTTATACTGCGCCAGGAGACGTTATACTCGATGAGGGGATATGTTATACTCGGTCAGGGTCTTTGTTATATTGTACCAGGGGACTTTATTATACTTGATCAGGGACTTTGTTATACTCGATCAGGGGACTTTGTTATACTCGACCAGGGACTTTGTTATAATCGATCAGGGGACTTTGTTATACTCGACCAGAGTACTTTTTTATACTCGATCAGGGGATATGTTATACTCGATGAGGGGATTTTCTATACTTGATTAGGGGACTTTGTTATACTCGATCAGGGGAATTTTGTTATACTCGATCAGAGGACTTTGTTATACTCGACCAGGGGCCTTTGTTATACTCGATAAGAAAACTTTGTTATACTCGACCAAGGGACTTTGTTATACTCGATCAAGGGACTTTTGTTATACTCGATCAGGGGACTTTGTTATACTCGTCCAGGGTCCTTTGTTATACTCGATCAGGGGACTTTGTTATACTGGACCAGTGGACTTTTTTATACCCGATCAGGGGACTTTGTTATACTCGATCAGGGGAGTTTTGTTATCCTCGATCAGGGGACTTTGTTATACTCGACCAGGGGCCTTTGTTATACTCGATCAGGGGACTTTGTTATACTCGATAAGGGGACTTTGTTATACTCGATAAGAGGAAATTGTTATACTCGATCAGGGGACTTTGTCTTACTCGATCAGAGCCCTTTGCTATACTCGACCAGGGGACTTTGTTATACTGGGCCAGGGGACTTTTTTATACTCGATCAGGGGACTTTTGTTGTACTCGATCTGGGGACTTTTTTATACTCGACCAGGGGCCTTTGTTATACTCGATCACCGGACTTTGTTATACTCGATAAGGAGTCTTTGTAATTCTCGATAAGAGGACTTTGTTATACTCGATCAGGTGACTTTGTTATACCCCAGAGGGGCCTTCAATACCTTCGATCAGGGGCCTTTGTTATCCTAGATCAGGGGACTTTGTTATACTCGGTTCAGGGTTCTTTGTTATACTCGTCCAGTGGGCTTTGTTATACTAGGATCAGGGGACTTTGTAATACTCGATCAAGAGACTTTGTCTTACTCGATGAGGGCCCTTTGTTATACTCGACCAGGGGACTGTGTTATAATCGATCAGGGGACTTTGTTATGCTCGATCTGCGGACTTTGTTTTACTGCGCCAGGAGACGTTGTTATATTCGATGAGGGGATATGTTATACTCGATCAGGGTCTTTGTTATATTGGACCAGGGGACTTTATTATACTTGATCAGGGACTTTGTTATACTCGATCAGGGGACTTTGTTATACTCGTCCAGGGGGCTTTGTTATACTCGATGAGGGGACTTTGTTATACTCGATCAAGGACTTTGTTATACTCGACAAGGGGACTTTTTTATACATGACCAATGGATTTTGTAATACTCGATGAGGGGCCTTTGTTATACTCGATCTGGGGACATTGTTATACTCGACCAGGGGACTTTTTTATACTTGACCAATGGACTTTGTTATACTCGACTAGGGGACTTTGTTATAATCGATCAGGGGACTTTGTTATACTCGATCAGGGACTTTGTTATACTCGATCAGGGGACTTTGTTATACTCGACCAGGGGCCTTTGTTATACTCGATCACCGGATTTTGTTAGACTCAAACAGGGGACTAAGTTATACTCGACCAGGGGACTTTGTTATACTCGATTAGGCGGCTTTGTTATACTCGATCAGGGAACTTTGTTATTCTCGATGAGGGGCCTTTGTTATACTCGATCAGGGGCCTGTGTTATACTAGATCAAGGGCTTTTGTTATACTCGATGAGGGGCCTTTTTTGGACTCGATCAGGGGCCTTTGTTATACTCGATCAGGGGACTTTGTTATACTTGATCAGGGGACTTTCTTATACTCGAGCGGGGGGCTGTGTTAAATTCAATCAGGGGACTTTGTTATACTCGATGAGGAGGCTTTGTTATACTCGATCAGGGGACTTTGCTATACTCGACCAGGGGACTTTGTTATACTCGATCAGGGGACTTTGTTATACTCGACCAGGGGACTTTTTTATACTTGACCAATGGACTTTGTTATACTCGATGAGAGGCCTTTGTTATACTCGATCAGGGGACTTTCTTATACTCGAGCAGACGACTTTGGTATATTCGATCAGGGGATATGTTATACTCGATTAGGGGACTTTGTTATACTTGATTTGGGGACTTTGTTATACTCGTCCATTGGGCTTTGTTATAATAGGATCAGGGGACTTTGATATACTCGATCAGGGGACTTTGTCTTACTCGATGAGGGCCCTTTGTAATACTCGACCAGAGGACTTTGTTATAATCGATCAGGAAATTTTGTTATGCTCGATCTGGGGAATTTGTTATACTGCGCCTGGAGACGTTGTTATCCTCGATGAGGGGATATGTTATACTCGATCAGGGGACTTTGTTATACTGGACCAGGAGACTTTGTTATACTCGATCGGGGGACTTTGTTATACTCGATCAGGGGACTTTGTTATACTCGTCCAGGGGGCTTTGTTATGCTTGATCTAGGGACTTTGTTATACTAGGTCAGGAAACGTTGTTATACTCGATCAGGGGATATGTTATACTCGATCAGAGGACTTTGTTATATTGGACCAGGGGACTTTGTTATACTCTTCCAGGGGGCTTTGTTATATTAGGATCAGGGGACTTTGTTATTCTCGACCAGGGGACTTTGCTTACTCGACCAGAGGCCTTTCTTATACTCGGTCTGGGTGACTTTGTTATAATCGATCAGGGGACTTTGTTATGCTCGATCTGGGGACTTTGTTATACAGGGCCTGGAGACTTTGTTATACTCGATCAGGGGATATGTTATACTTGATCAGGGGACTTTTTTATACTTGACCAGAGGACTTTGTTATACTCGATCAGGGGATATGTTATACTCGATCAGTGGACATTGTTATACTCGATTAGGGGCCTTTGTTATACTCGATGAGGGGACCTTGTTATACTGGGCCAGGGGACTTTTTTATACTCGATCAGGGGACTTTGTTATACTCGTTCAGGGGACTTTTGTTATACTCGATCTGGGGACTTTGTTATACTCGACCAGGGGCCTTTGTTATACTCGATCATCGGACTTTGTTATACTCGATAAGGGGTCTTTGTAATACTCGATAAGGGGGATTTGTTATACTCGATAAGGGGACTTTGTTAGACTCGAAAGGGGGACTTTGTTATACTCGACCAGGGGACTTTGTTATACTCGATTAGGCGGCTTAGTTATACTCGATCAGGTGACTTTGTTATACTCGATGAGGGGCCTTTCTTATACTCGATCAGGGGCCTTTGTTATACTCGATCAGGGACTTGTTATACTCGATCAAGGACTTTGTTATACTCGACAAGCGAGACTTTTTTATACTTGACCAATGGACTTGTTATACTCTCGATGAGGGGCCTTTGTTATACTCGATCTGGGACTTTGTTAAACTCGACCAGGGACTTTTATACTTGACCAATGGACTTTGTTATACTCTCCAGGGGACTTTGTTATAATCGATCAGGGGACTTGTTATACTCGATCAGGGACTTTGTTATTTCGATCAGGACTTGTTATACTCGTCCAGGGGCTGTTATACTTTATCAGGGATTTGTTATACCAACCAGGGGCCTTTGTTATACTCGATCACCCGATTTTGTTAGACTCAAACAGGGGACTAAGTTATACTCGACCAGGGGAATTTGTTATACTCGATTATTCGGCTTTGTTATACTCGATCAGGGAACTTTGTTATACTCGATGAGGCGCCTTTGTTATACTCGATCAGGGGCCTGTGTTGTACTAGATCAGGGGACTTTGTTATACTCGATGAGGGGCCTTTTTTTAACTCGATCAGGGGCCTTTGTTATACTCGATCAGGGGACTTTTGTTATACTTGATCAGGAGACATTCTTATACTCGAGCAGGGGACTTTGTTATACTCGATGAGGAGGCTTTGTTATACTCGATCAGGAGACTTTGCTATACTCGACCAGGGGACTTTGTTATACTCGATCAGGGGACTTTGTTAAACTCGACCAGGGGACTTTTTTATACTTGACCAATGGACTTTGTTATACTCGATGAAGTGCCTTTGTTATACTCTATCTGGGGACTTTGTTATACTCGATCAGGGGACTTTGTTATACACCATCAGGGGACTTTTTGTACTCGACCAGAGGACTTTGGTATTCTCGATCAGGGGACTTTGTTATACTCGACCAGGGGACTTTTTTATACTTGACCAATGGACTTTGTTATACTCAATGAGGGGCCTTTCCTATACTCGATCAGGGGACTTTGTTATACTCGATTAGGGGCCTTTGTTATACTCGATGAGGGGGCTTTGTTATACTCGATGAGGGGGCTTTGTTATACTCGACCAGGGGACTTTGTTATGTGCGTTCAGGGGACTTTTTTATACTCGATCAGGGACGTTGTTATACTCAACAAGAGGACTTTGATATACTCGATCAGGGGACTTTGTTATACTCAATCAGGGAACTTTGTTATACTCGATTAGGGGCCTTTGTTATACTCGATGAGGGGGCTTTTTTATACTCGACCAGGGGACTTTGTTATACTCGATCAGGGGACTTTGTTATACTCGACAAGGGGACTTTTTTTATAATCAATCAGGGGACATTGTCATACTCGTTCAGTGGACTTTCCTATATTTGACCAATGGACTTTGCTATACTCGATGAGGGGCTTTTGTTATACTCGATCAGTGGACTTTGTTATACTCGACCATGGGACTTTGTTATACTCGATCAGGGGACTTTCTTATACTCGAGCAGACGACTTTGGTATATTCGATCAGGGGATATGTTATACTCGATCAGGGGACTTTGTTATACTTGATTAGGGGTCTTTGTTATACTCGATCAGGGGACTTTGTAATACTCGATCAGAGGACTTCGTTATACTCGACCAGGGGCCTTTGTTATACTCGATTAGAAAACTTTGTTATACTCGACCAGGGGACTTTGTTATACTAAACCAGGGACTTTGTTATACTCGATCAGGGAACTTTGTTATACTCGATGAGGGGCCTTTGTTATACTCGATCAGGGGCCTTTGTTATACTAGATCATGGGACTTTGTTATACTCGATGAGGGGCCTTTTTTGGACTCGATCAGGGGACTTTGTTATACTCGATCAGGGGACTTTCTTATACTCGAGCAGGGGGCTGTGTTATATTCGATCAGGGGACTTTGTTATACTCAATGAGGAGGCTTTGTTATACTCGATGTGGGAACTTTGCTATACTCGACCACGGGACTTTGTTATACCCGATGTGGGGACTTTGTTATACTCGACCAGGGGACTTTTTTATACTTGACCAATGGACTTTGTTATACTCGATAAGAAAACTTTGTTATACTCGACCAAGGGACTTTGTTATACTCGATCAAGGGAATTTTGTTATACTCAATCAGGGGACTTTGTTATACTCGTCCAGGGTCCTTTGTTATACTCGATCAGGGGACTTTGTTATGCTGGACCAGTGGACTTTTTTATACCCGATCAGGGGACTTTGTTATACTCGATCAGGGGACTTTTGTTATCCTCGATCAGGGGACTTTATTATACTCGACCAGGGGCCTTTGTTATACTCGATCAGGGGACTTTGTTATACTCGATAAGGGTACATTGTTATACTCGATAAGAGGAAATTATTATACTCGATCAGGGGACTTTGTCTTACTCGATCAGAGCCCTTTGCTATACTCGACCAGGGGACTTTTTTATACTCGATCAAGGGACTTTGTTATACTCGATCAGGGGGCTTTTGTTGTACTCGATCTGGGGACTTTTTTATACTCGACCAGGGGCCTTTGTTATACTCGATCACCGGACTTTGTTTTACTCGATAAAGAGTCTTTGTAATTCTCGATAAGAGGACTTTGTTACACTCGATCAGGTGACTTTGTTATACTCTATGAGGGGCCTTTCTAATACTCGATCAGGGGCCTTTGTTATCCTAGATCAGGGGACTTTGTTATACTCGGTTCAGGGTTCTTTGTTATACTCGTCCAGTGGGCTTTGTTATACTAGGATCAGGGGACTTTGTAATACTCGATCAAGGGACTTTGTCTTACTCGATGAGGGCCCTTTGTTATACTCGACCAGGGGACTTTGTTATAATCGATCAGGGGACTTTGTTATGCTCGATCTGCGGACTTTGTTATACTGCGCCAGGAGACGTTGTTATATTCGATGAGGGGATATGTTATACTCGATCAGGGTCTTTGTTATATTGGACCAGGGGACTTTATTATACTTGATCAGGGACTTTGTTATACTCGATCAGGGGACTTTGTTATACTCGTCCAGGGGGCTTTGTTATACTCGATGAGGGGACTTTGTTATACTCGATCAAGGACTTTGTTATACTCGACAAGGGGACTTTTTTATACTTGACCAATGGACTTTGTAATACTCGATGAGGGGCCTTTGTTATACTCGATCTGGGGACTTTGTTATACTCGACCAGGGGACTTTTTTATTCTTGACCAATGGACTTTGTTATACTCGACCAGGGGACTTTGTTATAATCGATCAGGGGACTTTGTTATACTCGATCAGGGACTTTGTTATACTCGATCAGGGGACTTTGTTATACTCGTCCAGGGGGCTTTGTAATACTCGATCAGGGGACTTTGTTATACTCGACCAGGGGCCTTTGTTATACTCGATCACCGGATTTTGTTAGACTCAAACAGGGGACAAAGTTATACTCGACCAGGGGACTTTGTTATACTCGATTAGGCGGCTTTGTTATACTCGATCAGAGAACTTTGTTATTCTCGATGAAGGGCCTTTGTTATACTCGATCAGGGGCCTGTGTTATACTAGATCAGGGGCTTTTGTTATACTCGATGAGGGGGCTTTTTTGGACTCGATGAGGGGCCTTTGTTATACTCGATCAGGGGACTTTGTTATACTTGATCAGGGACTTTCTTATACTCGAGCGGGGGGCTGTGTTAAACTCGATCAGGGGACTTTGTTATACTCGATGAGGAGGCTTTGTTATACTCGATCAGGGGATTTTGCTATACTCGACCAGGGGACTTTGTTATACTCGACCAGGGGACTTTTTTATACTTGACCAATGGACTTTGTTATACTCGATGAGGGGCCTTTGTTATACTCGATCAGGGGACTTTCTTATACTCGAGCAGACGACTTTGTTATACTCGATAAGGAGTCTTTGTAATTCTCGATAAGAGGACTTTGTTATACTCGATCAGGTGACTTTGTTATACTCTATGAGGGGCCTTTCTAATACTCGATCAGGGGCCTTTGTTATCCTAGATCAGGGGACTTTGTTATACTCGGTTCAGGGTTCTTTGTTATACTCGTCCAGTGGGCTTTGTTATACTCGGATCAGGGGACTTTGTAATACTCGATCAAGAGACTTTGTCTTACTCGATGAGGGCCCTTTGTTATACTCGACCAGGGGACTTTGTTATAATCGATCAGGGGACTTTGTTATGCTCGATCTGCGGACTTTGTTTTACTGCGCCAGGAGACGTTGTTATATTCGATGAGGGGATATGTTATACTCGATCAGGGTCTTTGTTATATTGGACCAGGGGACTTTATTATACTTGATCAGGGACTTTGTTATACTCGATCAGGGGACTTTGTTATACTCGTCCAGGGGGCTTTGTTATACTCGATGAGGGGACTTTGTTATACTCGATCAAGGACTTTGTTATACTCGACAAGGGGACTTTTTTATACTTGACCAATGGACTTTGTAATACTCGATGAGGGGCCTTTGTTATACTCGATCTGGGGACTTTGTTATACTCGACCAGGGGACTTTTTTATTCTTGACCAATGGACTTTGTTATACTCGACCAGGGGACTTTGTTATAATCGATCAGGGGACTTTGTTATACTCGATCAGGGACTTTGTTATACTCGATCAGGGGACTTTGTTATACTCGTCCAGGGGGCTTTGTTATACTCGATCAGGGGACTTTGTTATACTCGACCAGGGGCCTTTGTTATACTCGATCACCGGATTTTGTTAGACTCAAACAGGGGACTAAGTTATACTCGACCAGGGGACTTTGTTATACTCGATTAGGCGGCTTTGTTATACTCGATCAGGGAACTTTGTTATTCTCGATGAGGGGCCTTTGTTATACTCGATCAGGGGCCTGTGTTATACTAGATCAGGGGCTTTTGTTATACTCGATGAGGGGCCTTTTTTGGACTCGATGAGGGGCCTTTGTTATACTCGATCAGGGGACTTTGTTATACTTGATCAGGGACTTTCTTATACTCGAGCGGGGGGCTGTGTTAAACTCGATCAGGGGACTTTGTTATACTCGATGAGGAGGCTTTGTTATACTCGATCAGGGGATTTTGCTATACTCGACCAGGGGACTTTGTTATACTCGACCAGGGGACTTTTTTATACTTGACCAATGGACTTTGTTATACTCGATGAGGGGCCTTTGTTATACTCGATCAGGGGACTTTCTTATACTCGAGCAGACGACTTTGGTATATTCGATCAGGGGACTTTGTTATACTTGATTAGGGGACTTTGTTATACTTGATCAGGGGACTTTCTTATACTCGAGCAGACGACTTTGTTATACTCGATCAGGGGACTTTGTTATACTTGATTAGGGGACTTTGTTATACTTGATCAGGGGACTTTGTTATGCTCGATCTAGGGACTTTGTTATACTGGGTCAGGAAACGTTGTTATACTCGATCAGGGGATATGTTATACTCGATCAGGGGAATTTGTTATACTGGAATAGGGGACTTTGTTATACTCGTCCATGGGGCTTTGTTATATTACGATCAGGGGACTTTGTTATTCTCGACCAGGGGACTTTGTTATACTCCACCAGAGGCCTTTCTTATACTCGGTCTGGGTGACTTTGTTATAATCGATCAGGGGACTTTGTTATGCTCGATTTGGGGACTTTTTTATACTGGGCCTGGAGACTTTGTTATACTCGATCAGGGGACTTTTTTATACTTGACCAGAGGACTTTGTTATACTCGATCAGGGGATATGTTATACTCGATCAGGGGACTTTTGTATACTTGACCAGAGGACCTTGTTATACTCGATCAGGGGATATGTTATACTCGATCAGTGGACTTTGTTATACTCGATTAGGGGCCTTTGTTTTACTCGATGAGGGGGCTTTGTTATACTCGATCAGGGAGCATTGTTATACTCAACCAGGGGACTTTTTTAAAATTAATCAGGGGACTTTGTCATACTCTATCAGGGGAATTTTGTTATACTCGATCAGGGTTTATGTTATACTCGATCAGGGGACTTTGTTATACTCAACCAGAGGACTTTGTTATGCTCGATCAGGGGACTTTTTTATACTCAATCAGGGGACTTTGTTATACTCGATTAGGGGCCTTTGTTATGCTCGATGAGTGGGGCTTTGTTATACGCGACCAGGGGACTTTGTTATACTCGATCAAGGAACTTTGTTATACTCAACCAGGGGACTTTTTTTAAATTAATCAAGGGACTTTGTCATACACGATCAGGGGAATTTTGTTTTACGCGATCAGGGGTTATATTATACTTGATCAGGGGACTTTGTAATACTCAACCAGAGGACTTTGTTATACTCGATCAGGGGACTTTGTTATACTCAATCAAGGGACTTTGTTATACTGGATGAGGGGCTTTGGTTATCCTCGATCAGGGGACTTTGTTATACTCGATCAGGGGACTTTGTTATACTCCCTCAGGGGACTTATTTTTACTCGACCAGAGGACTTTGTTATTCTCGATCAGAGGACTTTGTTATACTCGACCAGGGGAATATTTTTATAATTGACCAAGGGATTTTGTTATACACAATGAGGGGCCTTTGTTATACTCGATCAGGGGACTTTGTTATACTAGACCAGGGGACTTTGTTATATGCGATCAGGGGACTTTTTTATACTCGATCAGGGACTTTGTTATACTCGATCAGTGGACTTTCTATATTTTGACCAATGGACTTGCTATACTCGATGAGGCTTTTTGTTATACTCGATCAGGGACTTTGTTATACTCGACCAGGGACTTTGTTATACTCGATCAGGACTTTCTTATACTCGAACGAACGACTTTTGATATATTCGATCAGGGATATGTTATACTTTCGATCAGGGGACTTTGTTATACTTGATTAGGGGACTTTGTTATACTTGATCAGGGGACTTTGTAATACTCGATCAGAGGACTTCTTTATACTCGACCAGGGGCCTTTGTTATACTCGATTAGAAATCTTTGTTATACTCGACCAGGGGACTTTGTTTTACTCCACCAGGGACTTTGTTATACTCGACCAGGGGATATGTTATACTCGATGAGGGGACTTTGTTATGCTCGGTTCAGGAGTCTTTGTTATACTCGTCCATTGGGCTTTGTTATACTAGGATCAGGGGTCTTTGTTATACTCGATCAGGGTACTTTGTCTTACACGATGAGGGCCCTTTGTTATACTCGACCAGGGGACTTTGTTATAATCGATCAGGGGACTTTGTTATGCTCGATCTGGGGACTTTGTTATACTGCGCCAGGAGACATTGTTATCCTCGATGAGGGGATATGTTATACTCGATCAGGGGACTTTGTTATACTGGACCAGGATACTTTGTTATACTCGATCAGGGGACTATGTTATACTGGACCAGGGGACTTTGTTATGCTCGTCCATGGGGCTTTGTTATATTAGGATCAGGGGACTTTGTTATTCTCGACCAGGGGACTTTGTTATACTCGACCAGAGGCCTTTGTTATACTCTGTCTGGGTGACTTTGTCATAATCGATCAGGGGACTTTGTTATGCTCGATCTGTGGACTTTGTTATACTGGGCCTGGAGACTTTGTTATACTCGATCAGGGGATATGTTATACTCGATCAGGGGACTTTGTTATACTGGACCAGGGGACTTTGTTATACTCGATCAGGGGACTTTGTTATTCTCGTCTAGGGGTCTTTTTTCTACACGATCAAGGGACTTTGTAATACTCGATCAGGGGACTTTGTCCAACTCGATCAGGGCCCGTTGCTATACTCGACCAGGGGACTTTGTTATAATCGATCAGGGGACTTTGTTATGCTCGATATGGGTACTTTTTTATACTGGGCCAGGGGACTTTTTTGTACTTGATCAGGGGACTGTGTTATACTGAACCAGGGGACTTTTTTATACCCGATCAGGGGACTTTGTTATACTCGATTAGGGGACTTTTGTTATACTCGATCAGGGGGCTTTGTTATTCTCGACCAGGGCCCATTGTTATACTCGATTAGGGGAATTTATTATACTCGATAAGGGGGCTTTGTTATACTCGATTAGGGGACTTTTGTTATACTCGATCAGGGGGCTTTGTTATTCTCGACCAGGGCCCATTGTTATACTCGATTAGGGGAATTTATTATACTCGATAAGGGGACTTTGTTATACTTGATCAGGGGACTTTCTTATACTCGAGCAGGGGGCTGTGTTATACTCGATCAGGGGACTTTGTTATACTTGATCAGGGGACTTTCTTAGACTCGAGCAGGGGGCTGTGTTATACTCGATCAGGGGACTTTGTTATACTCGATGAGGAGGGTTTGTTATACTCGATCAGGGGACTTTGCTATACTTGACCAGGGGACTTTGTTATACTCAACAAGAGGACTTTGTTATACTCGATCAGGGGACTTTGTTATACTCAATCAGGGGACTTTGTTATACTCGATTAGGGGCCTTTGTTATACTCGATGAGGGGCCTTGTTATACTCGACCAGGGGACTTTGTTATACTCGATCAGGTGACTTTCTTATACTCGATTAGAAAACTTTGTTATACTCGACCAGGGGACTTTGTTATACTCCACCAGGGACTTTGTAATACTCGACCAGGGGATATGTTATACTCGATGAGGGGACTTTGTTATGCTCGGTTCAGGGGTTCTTGTTATACTCGTCCATTGGGCTTTGTTATACTAGGATCAGGGGTCTTTGTTATACTCGATCAGGGTACTTTGTCTTACTCGATGAGGGCCCCTTGTTATACTCGACCAGGGGACTTTGTTATAATCGATCAGGGGACTTTGTTATGCTCGATCTGGGTACTTTGTTATACTGCGCCAGGAGACATTGTTATCCTCGATGAGGGGATATGTTATACTCGATCAGGGGACTTTGTTATACTGGACGAGGATACTTTATTATACTCGATCTGGGGACTATGTTATACTGGACCAGGGGACTTTGTTATACTCGTCCAGGGGGCTTTGTTATATTAGGATCAGGGGACTTTGTAATTCTCGACCAGGGGACTTTGTTATACTCGACCAGAGGCCTTTGTTATACTCGGTCTGGGTGACTTTGTTATAATCGATTAGGGGACTTTGTTATGCTCGATCTGTGGACTTTGTTATACTGGGCCTGGAGACTTTGTTATACTCGATCAGGGGATATGTTATACTCGGTCAGGGGACTTTGTTATACAGGACCAGGGGACTTTGTTATACTCGATCAGGGGACTTTGTTATACTTGATCAGGGGACTTTGTTATTCTCGTCTAGGGGTCTTTTTTATACACGATCAGGGGACTTTGTTATACTCGATGAGGAGGCTTTGTTATACTCGATGTGGGGACTTTGCTATACTCGACCACGGGACTTTGTTATACTCGATGTGGGGACTTTGTTATACTCGTCCAGGGGACTTTTTTATACTTGACGAATGGACCAGGGGACTTTGTTATACTCGATCAGGGGACTTTGTTATACTCGACCAGGGGACTTTTTTATACTTGACCAATGGACTTTGCTATACTCGATGAGGAGGCTTTGTTATACTCGATCAGGGGACTTTGCTATAATCGACCAGGGGACTTTTTTATACTTGACCAATGGACTTTGTTATACTCGATGAGGGGCCTTTGTTATACTCGATCTGGGGACTTTGTTATACTCGATCAGGGGACTTTGTTATACTCGATCAGGGGACTTTGTTATACTCGACCAGGGGACTTTTTTATACTTGACCAATGGACTTTGTTATACTCGATGAGGGGCCTTTGTTATACTCGCTCTGGGGACCTTGTTATACTCGATCAGGGGACTTTGTTATACTCCCTCAGGGGACTTATTTATACTCGACCAGAGGACTTTGTTATTCTCGATCAGAGGACTTTGTTATACTCGACCAGGGGAATATTTTTATACTTGACCAAGGGATTTTGTTATACTCAATGAGGGGCCTTTGTTATACTCGATCAGGGGACTTTGTTATACTAGACCAGGGGTCTTTGTTATATGCGATCAGGGACATTGTTATACTCGATCAGTGGACTTTCCTATATTTGACCAATGGACTTTGCTATACTCGATGAGGGGCTTTTGTTATACTCGATCATGGGACTTTGTTATACTCGACCAGGGGACTTTGTTATACTCGATCAGGGGACTTTCTTATACTCGAGCAGACGACTTTGGTATATTCGATCAGGGGATATGTTATACTCGATCAGGGGACTTTGTTATACTTGATTAGGGGACTTTGTTATACTTGATCAGGGGACTTTGTAATACTCGATCAGAGGACTTCTTTATACTCGACCAGGGGCCTTTGTTATACTCGATTAGAAAACTTTGTTATACTCGACCAGGGGACTTTGTTTTACTCCACCAGGGACTTTGTTATACTCGATCAGGGGATATGTTATACTCGATTAGGGGACTTTGTTATGCTCGGTTCAGGGGTCTTTGTTATACTCGTCCATTGGGCTTTGTTATACTAGGATCAGGGGACTTTGTTATACTCGATCAGGGGACTTTGTCTTACTCGATGAGGGCCCTTTGTTATACTCGACCAGAGGACTTTGTTATAATCGATCAGGGGACTTTGTTATGCTCGATCTGGGGACTTTGTTATACTGCGCCAGGAGACGTTGTTATCCTCGATGAGGGGATATGTTATACTCGATCAGGGGACTTTGTTATACTGGACCAGGAGACTTTGTTATACTCGATCAGGGGACTTTGTTATACTCGATCAGGGGACTTTGTTATACTCGTCAAGGGGGCTTTGTTATGCTCGATCTAGGGACTTTGTTATACTGGGTCAGGAAACGTTGATATACTCGATCAGGGGATATGTTATACTCGATCAGGGGACGTTTTTATACTTGACCAGAGGACTTTGTTATACTCGATCAGGGGATATGTTATACTCGATCAGTGGACTTTGTTATACTCGATTAGGGGCCTTTGTTTTACTCGATGAGGGGGCTTTGTTATACTCGATTAGGGGCCCTTGTTATGCTCGATGAGGGGGCTTTGTATTACGCGACCAGGGGACTTTGTTATACTCGATCAAGGAACTTTGTTATACTCAACCAGGGGACTTTTTTAAAATTAATCAAGGGACTTTGTCATACTCGATCAGGGGAATTTTGTTATACTCGATCAGGGGATATGTTATACTCGATCAGGGGCCTTTGTTATACTCAGAGGACTTTGTTATACTCGATCAGGGGACTTTTTTATACTCAATCAGGGGACTTTGTTATACTCGATTAGGGGCCCTTGTTATGCTCGATGAGGGGGCTTTGTAATACGCGACCAGGGGACTTTGTTATACTCGATCAAGGAACTTTATTATACTCAACCAGGGGAATTTTTTTAAATTAGTCAAGGGACTTTGTCATACTCGATCAGGGGAATTTTGTTTTACGCGATCAGGGGTTATATTATACTTGATCAGGGGACTTTGTAATACTCAACCAGAGGACTTTGTTATACTCGATCAGGGGACTTTGTTATACTCAATCATGGGACTTTGTTATACTCGATGAGGGGCTTTGGTTATCCTCGATCAGGGGACTTTGTTATACTCGACCAGGGGACTTTGTTATACTCGATCAATGGACTTTGTTATACTCGTCCAGAGGACTTTTTTATACTCGATCAGGGGATATGTTATACTCGATGAGGGGATTTTGCTATACTTGATTAAGGGACTTTGTTATACTCGATCAGGGAATTTTGTTATACTCGATCAGAGGATTTTGTTATACCCGACCAGGGGCCTTTGTTATACTCGATAAGAAAACTTTGTTATACTCGACCAAGGGACTTTGTTATACTCGATCAGGGGACTTTGTTATACTCGTCCAGGTGCCTTTGTTATACTCGATCAGGGGACTTTGTTATACTGGACCAGGGGACTTTTTTATACCCGATCAGGGAACTTTGTTATACTCGATCAGGGGACTTTTGTTATACTCGATCAGGGGACTTTGTTATACTCGATAAGGGGACTTTGTTATACTCGGTTCAGGGGTCTTTGTTATACTGGATAAGGGGACTTTGTTATACTCGATAAGAGGAATTTGTTATACTCGATCAGAAGACTTTGTCTTACTCGATTAGGGCCCTTTGCTATACTCGACCAGGGGACTTTGATATAATCGATGAGGGGACTTTGTTATACTCGATATGGGGACTTTGTTATACTGGGCCAGGGGACTTTTATATACTCGATCAGGGGACTTAGTTATACTCGATCAGGGGACCTTTGTTATACTCGATCAGGGGACTTTGTTATACTCGACCAGGGGCCTTTGTTATACTCGATCACCGGACTTTGTTATACTCGATAAGGAGTCTTTGTAATACTTGATAAGGGGAATTTGTTATACTCGATAAGGGGACTTTGTTAGACTCGAACAGGGGACTTTGTTATACTCGACCAGGGGCCTTTGTTATAGTCGATCACCGGATTTTGTTAGACTCAAACAGAGGACTAAGTTGTACTCGACCAGGGTACTTTGTTATAATCGATCAGGGGACTTTGGTATACTCGATCAGGGACTTTTTTATACTCGATCAGGGGACTTTGTTATACTCGATTAGGGGACCTTTGTTATACTCGATCAGGGGCCTTTGTTATACTAGATCAGGGGAGTTTCTTATACTCGGTTCAGGGGTCTTTGTTATACTCGTCCAGTGGGCTTTGTTATACGAGGATCAGGGGACTTTGTTATACTCGATCAATGGACTTTGTCTTACTCGATGAGGGCCCTTTGTTATACTGGACCAGGGGACTTTGTTATAATCGATCAGGGGACTTTGTTATGCTCGATCTGGGGACTTTGTTATATTGCGCCAGGAGACGTTGTTATACTCGATGAGGGGATATGTTATACTCGATCAGGGTCTTTGTTTTATTGGACCAGGGGACTTTGTTATACTCGATCAGGGACTTTGTTATACTCGATCAGGGAACTTTGTTATACTCGCCCAGGGGGCTTTGTTATACTCGATCAGGGGACTTTGTTTTACTCGATCAAGGACTTTGTTATACTCGACAAGGGGACTTTTTTATACTTGACCAATGGACTTTGTTATACTCGATGAGGGGCCTTTGTTATACTCGATTTGGGGACTTTGTTATACTCGACCAGGGGACTTTTTTATACTTGACCAATGGACTTTGTTATACTCGACCAGGGGACTTTGTTATAATCGATCAGGGGACTTTGGTATACTCGATCAGGGACTTTGTTATACTCGATCAGGGGACTTTGTTATACTCGTCCAGGGGGCTTTGTTATACTCGATCAAAGGACTTTGTTATACTCGACCAGGGGCCTTTGTTATAGTCAATCACCGGATTTTGTTAGACTCAAACAGAGGACTAAGTTATACTCGACCAGGGGACTTTGTTATAATCGATTAGGGGACTTTGGTATACTCGATCAGGGACTTTTTTATACTCGATCAGGGGACTTTGTTATACTCGATCAGGGGACCTTTGTTATACTCGATCAGGGGACTTTGTTATACTCGACCAGGGGCCTTTCTTATACTCGATCACCGGACTTTGTTATACTCGATAAGGGGTCTTTGTAATACTCGATAAGGGGAATTTGTTATACTCGATAAGGGACTTTGTTAGACTCGAAAGGGGGACTTTGTTATACTCGACCAGGGGACTTTGTTATACTCGATTAGCCGGCTTTGTTATACTCGATCAGGGAACTTTGTTATACTCAATGAGGGGACTTTGTTATACTCGATCAGGGGCCTGTGTTATACTAGATCAGGGGACTTTGTTATACTCGATGAGGGGCCTTTTCTGGACTCGATCAGGGGCCTTTGTTATACTCGATCAGGGGACTTTGTTATACTTGATCTGGGGACTTTCTTATACTCGAGCAGGGGGCTGTGTTATACTCGATCAGGGGACTTTGTTACACTCGATGAGGAGGGTTTGTTATACTCGATCAGGGGACTTTGCTATACTTGACCAGGGGAATTTGTTATACTCAACAAGAGGACTTTGTTATACTCGATGAGGGGACTTTGTTATACTCAATCAGGGGACTTTGTTATACTCGATTAGGGGCCATTGTTATACTCGATGAGGGGCTTTGTTATACTAGACCAGGGGACTTTGTTATACTCGATCAGGTGACTTTCTTATACTCGAGCAGACGACTTTGGTATATTCGATCAGGGGATATGTTATACTCGACCAGGGGCCTTTGTTATACTCGATTAGAAAACTTTGTTATACTCGACCAGGGGACTTTGTTATACTCCACCAGGGACTTTGTTATACTCGACCAGGGGATATGTTTTACTCGATGAGGGGACTTTGTTATGCTCGGTTCAGGAGTCTTTGTTATACTCGTCCATTGGGCTTTGTTATACTAGGATCAGGGGTCTTTGTTATACTCGATCAGGGTACTTTGTCTTACACGATGGGGGCCCTTTGTTATACTCGACCAGGGGACTTTGTTATAATCGATCAGGGGACTTTGTTATGCTCGATCTGGGGACTTTGTTATACTGCGCCAGGAGACATTGTTATCCTCGATGAGGGGATATGTTATACTCGATCAGGGGACTTTGTTATACTGGACCAGGATACTTTGTTATTCTCGATCAGGGGACTATGTTATACTGGACCAGGGGACTTTGTTATACTCGTCCAGGGGGCTTTGTTATATTAGGATCAGGGGACTTTGTTATTCTCGACCAGGGGACTTTGTTATACTCGACCAGAGGCCTTTGTTATACTCTGTCTGGGTGACTTTGTCATAATCGATCAGGGGACTTTGTTATGCTCGATCTGTGGACTTTGTTATACTGGGCCTGGAGACTTTGTTATACTCGATCAGGGGATATGTTATACTCGATCAGGGGACTTTGTTATACTGGACCAGGGGACTTTGTTATACTCGATCAGGGGACTTTGTTATACTCGATCAGGGGACTTTGTTATTCTCGTCTAGGGGTCTTTTTTATACACGATCAAGGGACTTTGTAATACTCGATCAGGGGACTTTGTCCAACTCGATCAGGGCCCTTTGCTATACTCGACCAGGGGACTTTGTTATAATCGATCAGGGGACTTTGTTATGCTCGATATGGGTACTTTTTTATACTGGGCCAGGGGACTTTTTTGTACTTGATCAGGGGACTGTGTTATACTGAACCAGGGGACTTTTTTTTACCCGATCAGGGGACTTTGTTATACTCGATTAGGGGACTTTTGTTATACTCGATCAGGGGGCTTTGTTATTCTCGACCAGGGCCCATTGTTATACTCGATTAGGGGAATTTATTATACTCGATAAGGGGGCTTTGTTATACTCGATCAGGGGACTTTATTATACTCGATCAGGGGACTTTTTTATACTTGACCAATGGACTTTGTTATACTAGATGAGAGGCCTTTGTTAGACTCGATCTGGGGACTTTGTTATACTCGATCAAGGGACTTTTGTTATACTCGATCAGGGGACTTTGTTATACTCGTCCAGGGGCCTTTGTTATACTCGATCAGGGGACTTTGTTATACTCGATAAGGGGACTTTGTTATACTCGATAAGGGGAATTTGTTGTACTCGATAAGGTGGACTTTGTTAGACTCGACCAGGGGACTTTGATATACTCGATTAGGCGGCTTTGTTATACTCGATCAGGGGACTTTGTTATATTCGATGAGGGGCCTTTGTTATACTCGATGAGGGGCCTTTGTTATACCAGATCAGGGGACTTTGTTATACTCGATTAGGGGCCTTGTTTGGACTCGATGATGGGTCTTTGTTATACTCGATCAGGGGGCGTTCTTATACTCGAGAAGGGGGCTGTGTCATACTCGACCAGGGGTCTTTGTTATACTCGACCAGGGGGCTTTCTTATACTCGAGAAGGGGGCTGTGTTATACTCGATCAGGGGAATTTGCTATACTCGACCAGGGGACTTTGTTATTCTCGATCAGGAGTCTTAGGTTATACTCGACCAGGGGACTTTTTTATACTTGACCAATGGACTTTGTTATACTCGATGAGGGGCTTTTGTTGTACTCGATCTGGCGACTTTGTTATACTCGTGCAGAGGACTTTGTTATACTCCATCAGGGGACTTTGTTATACTGGAACAGTGGACTTTGTTATTCTCGATCAGGGGACTTTAATATACTTGTCTAGGGGGCTTTTTTATACTCGATGAGGGGATATGTTCTACTCGATCAGGGGACTTTGTTATACTGGACCAGGGGACTTTGGTATACTCGATCAGGGGACTTTGTTATACTCGATCAGGGGGCTTTGTTATGCTCGATATAGGGACTTTGTTATACTGGGCCAGGGGACTTTTTTGTACTCGATGAGGCGACTTTGTTATACTCGACAAGGGGATATGTTATACTCGACCAGGGGACTTTGTTATGCTCGATCTGAGGACTTTGTTATACTGCGGTAGGAGAAGTTGTTATACTCGATGAGGGGATATGTTATCTTCGATGAGGGGACTTTGTTATAGTGGACCAGGGGACTTTGTTATACTCGATCAGGGGACTTTGTTATACTCGATCAGGGGACATTGTTATACTCGTCAAGGGGGCTTTGTTATACTAGGATCAGGGGACTTTGTTATTCTCGACCAGGGGACTTTGTTATACTCGACCAGAGGTCTTTGTTATACTCGGTCAGGGGACTTTGTTATGCTCGATCTGGGGACTTTGTTATACTGAGCCAGGAGACTTTGTTATACTCGATCAGGGGATATGTTATACTCGATCAGGGGACTTTGTTATACGGGACCAGGGGACTTTGTTATACTCGATCAGGGGACTTTGTTATACTCGATCAGGGGACTTTGTTATACTCGACCAGAGGCCTTTGTTATACTAGATCAGGGGACTTTGTTATACTCGATTAGCGGCCTCTCGATCAGGAGGCTTTGTTATACTTGATGAGGGGACTTTGTTATGCACGATCAGGAGACTTTGTTATACTCGGCCAGGGGACTTTTTTATACTTGACCAATGGACTTTGTTATACTAGATGAGAGGCCTTCGTTATACTCGAATTGGGGACTGTTTTATACTCGACCAGAGGACTTTGTTATACCCGATCAGAGGACTTTGTATTACTCGACCAGTGGACTTTTTTATACTGGATCAAGGGACTTTGTTATACTCAATGAGGGGTCTTTGGTATACTTCGATCCGAGGGGACTGCTATTTACCAACCAGGGGACTTTGTTATATGACAGGGACTTTGTATAATCGATCAGGGGACTTTGTTATACTCGTCCAGGGGGCTTTGTTATACTCGATCAAGGGACTTTGTTATACTCGACCAGGGGCCTTTGTTATAGTCAATCACCGGATTTTGTTAGACTCAAAAAGAGGACTAAGTTATACTCGACCAGGGGACTTTGTTATAATCGATCAGGGGACTTTGGTATACTCGATCAGGGACTTTTTTATACTCGATCAGGGGACTTTGTTATACTCGATCAGGGGACCTTTGCTATACTCGACCAGGGGCCTTTCTTATACTCGATCACCGGACTTTGTTATACTCGATAAGGGGTCTTTGTAATACTCGATAAGGGTTATTTGCTATACTCGATAAGGGGACTTTGTTAGACTCGAACATGGGACTTTGTTATACTCGACCAGGGGACTTTGTTATACTCGATTAGGCGGCTTTGTTATACTCGATCCTGGGGCTTTGTTGCTTATGATCAGTGGACTTTCTATATTTGACCAATGGACTTTGCTATACTCGATGAGGGGCTTTTGTTATTCTCGATCAGGGGACTTTGTTATACTCGACCAGGGGACTTTGTTATACTCGATCAGGGGACTTTCTTATACTCGAGCAGACGACTTTGGTATATTCGATCAAGGGATATGTTATACTCGATCAGGGGACTTTGTTATACTTGATTAGGGGACTCTGTTATACTTGATCAGGAGACTTTGTAATACTCGATCAGAGGACTTCTTTATACTCGACCAGGGGCCTTTGGTATACTCGATTAGAAAACTTTGTTATACTCGACCAGGGGACTTTGTTTTACTCCACCAGGGACTTTGTTATACTCGATCAGGGGATATGTTATGCTCGATTAGGGGACTTTGTTATGCTCGGTTCAGGGGTCTTTGTTATACTCGTCCATTGGGCTTAGTTATACTAGGATCAGGGGACTTTGTTATACTCGATCAGGGGACTTTGTCTTACTCGATGAGGGGCCCTTTGTTATACTCGACCAGAGGACTTTGTTATAATCGATGAGGGCCCTTTGTTATACTCGACCAGAGGACTTTGTTATAATCGATCAGGGGACTTTGTTTATGCTCGATCTGGGGACTTTGTTATACTGCGCCAGGAGACGTTGTTATCCTCGATGAGGGGATATGTTATACTCGATCAGGGGACTTTGTTATACTGGACCAGGAGACTTTGTTATACTCGATCAGGGGACTTTGTTATACTCGATCAGGGGACTTTGTTATACTCGTCAAGGGGGCTTTGTTATGCTCGATCTAGGGACTTTGTTATACTGGGTCAGGAAACGTTGATATACTCGATCAGGGGATATGTTATACTCGATCAGGGGACGTTTTTATACTTGACCAGAGGACTTTGTTATACTCGATCAGGGGATATGTTATACTCGATCAGTGGACTTTGTTATACTCGATTAGGGGCCTTTGTTTTACTCGATGAGGGGGCTTTGTTATACTCGATTAGGGGCCCTTGTTATGCTCGATGAGGGGGCTTTGTATTACGCTACCAGGGGACTTTGTTATACTCGATGAAGGAACTTTGTTATACTCAACCAGGGGACTTTTTTAAAATTAATCAAGGGACTTTGTCATACTCGATCAGGGGAATTTTGTTATACTCGATCAGGGGATATGTTATACTCGATCAGGGGCCTTTGTTATACTCAGAGGACTTTGTTATACTCGATCAGGGGACTTTTTTATACTCAATCAGGGGACTTTGTTATACTCGATTAGGGGACTTTGTTATACTCGATGAGGGGAATTTTGTTTTACGCGATCAGGGGTTATATTATACTTGATCAGGGGACTTTGTAATACTCAACCAGAGGACTTTGTTATACTCGATCAGGGGACTTTGTTATACTCAATCATGGGACTTTGTTATACTCGATGAGGGGCTTTGGTTATCCTCGATCAGGGGACTTTGTTATACTCGACCAGGGGACTTTGTTATACTCGATCAATGGACTTTGTTATACTCGTCCAGAGGACTTTTTTATACTCGATCAGGGGATATGTTATACTCGATGAGGGGATTTTGCTATACTTGATTAAGGGACTTTGTTATACTCGATCAGGGGAATTTTGTTATACGCGATCAGAGGACTTTGTTATACTCGACCAGGGGCCTTTGTTATACTCGATAAAAAAACTTTGTTATACTCGACCAAGGGACTTTGTTATACTCGATCAGGGGACTTTGTTATACTCGTCCAGGGGCCTTTGTTATACTCGATCAGGGGACTTTGTTATACTGGACCAGGGGACTTTTTTATACTCGATCAGGGAACTTTGTTATACTCGATCAGGGGACTTTTGTTATACTCGATCAGGGGACTTTGTTATACTAGATAAGGGGACTTTGTTATACTCGGTTCAGGGGTCTTTGTTATACTGGATAAGGGGACTTTGTTATACTTGATAAGAGGAATTTGTTATACTCGATCAGAAGACTTTGTCTTACTCGATTAGGGCCCTTTGCTATACTCGACCAGGGGACTTTGATATAATCGATGAGGGGACTTTGTTATACTCGATATGGGGACTTTGTTATACTGGGCCAGGGGACTTTTTTATACTTGATCAGGGGACTTAGTTATACTCGATCAGGGGACCTTTGTTATACTCGATCAGGGGACTTTGTTATACTCGACCAGGGGCCTTTGTTATACTCGATCACCGGACTTTGTTATACTCGATAAGGAGTCTTTGTAATACTTGATAAGGGGAATTTGTTATACTCGATAAGGGGACTTTGTTAGACTCGAACAGGGGACTTTGTTATACTCGACCAGGGGCCTTTGTTATAGTCGATCACCGGATTTTGTTAGTCTCAAACAGAGGACTAAGTTGTACTCGACCAGGGTACTTTGTTATAATCGATCAGGGGACTTTGGTATACTCGATCAGGGACTTTTTTATACTCGATCAGGGGACTTTGTTATACTCGATTAGGGGACCTTTGTTATACTCGATCAGGGGCCTTTGTTATACTAGATCAGGGGAGTTTCTTATACTCGGTTCAGGGGTCTTTGTTATACTCATCCAGTGGGCTTTGTTATACGAGGATCAGGGGACTTTGTTATACTCGATCAATGGACTTTGTCTTACTCGATGAGGGCCCTTTGTTATACTGGACCAGGGGACTTTGTTATAATCGATCAGGGGACTTTGTTATGCTCGATCTGGGGACTTTGTTATATTGCGCCAGGAGACGTTGTTATACTCGATGAGGGGATATGTTATACTCGATCAGGGTCTTTGTTATATTGGACCAGGGGACTTTGTTATACTCGAT
>NW_024745124.1:7500-10000 GCF_018991925.1 Homarus americanus | reverse complement strand
ACAAATAATATAAAGCAACATAAGTGACACAAATAAGACATATAATAACTAGATGTGAAAAGCTTAAACCACAGTTCTTTTCAACATAGTGACAGTGCAAGGAGTAGTGTTTACTGGGAGTGAATACACTGATTTATTAAGTTATTGATAATTTTTACAATGGTTGGGACTGGGCTGTTCTTATAGCGATCAGTTCGTGCACGTATGGGCTGGATGCGGTTGTGGTGTCGAACAGCAATTCTCGGGCTAGGGATCTCAGGTGGTAGTAGGAGCCGGTGTCGAGTATGGTGTAGAAGCTTCTTACCAAATTTGTAGATGAGGTCGTGGTGATGGTCAGTGAGAGTCGAAAGGGTCAGTGTGTTGAGCGCTTCTTGATATGTGGAGTAGGAAGGGGAGAGAATAATCTTGCATGCCCCCTTTTGCACTTTTTCTAGGTGTTTACGTTGTGTGGCATTTAGGAGGAAGACCAGGTGGGGGGAGGCATAGATGAGCTTGGGAAGTATGAATGTCGTAAACACTGAGGAGCCTGGGTGCAGGAACCTGAGGACCTGAGTCGGCGGAGGAGGTGGAGACGGGAACTGGAGGATTTGACAACCTAATGTGTGTGTGTGTGTGTGTGTGTGTGTGTGTGTGTGTGTGTGTGTGTGTGTGTGTGTGTGTGTGTGTGCAAAGTGTGTTTGTGTGTGTGTGTGCGTGTGTGTGTGTATGTGAAGGTAAGTACTGTTAAGGTTTAACTTGTCCATTACTTCTGTCTTGGAGAAGCCAACCTTGTCATGTGTGTACTTACTTGTGTGTGTAATAATAAAATACAATAATAATAATTAACGGTTTATTGAAAGAGCTTTGGCAGCTGAAGGCTGAAAATATACAGTTACATATTTGGGGAATGAGTTACGAATTACAAATAATATACAAGTGACATAAGTGACACAAATAAGACATATAGTAACTTAGATGTATAGTAACTTAGATGGGGATCAGCTCAAACTACAGTTCATTTCAACATAGTGACAGTGTAGGGAGCAGTGTTTACTGGGAGTGAATACACTGATTTATTACATGTTATTGATAATTTTTACAATGGTTGGGACTGGGCTGTTCTTATAGCGATCAGTTCGTGCACGTATGGGCTGGATGCGGTTGTGGTGTCGAACAGCAATTCTCGGACAGGGGATCTCAGGTGGTAGGAGGGGCCGGTGTCGGGGATGGTGTAGAAGCTTCTTACCAAATTTGCAGATGAGGCCGTGGTGATGGTCAGTGAGAGTCGAAAGGGTCAGTGTGTTGAGCGCTTCTTGATATGTGGAGTAGGAAGGGGAGAGAATAATCTTGCATGCCCTCTTTTGCACTTTTTCTAGGTGTTTACGTTGTGTGGCATTTAGGGAGGAAGACCAGGTGGGGGAGGCATAGGTGAGCTGGGGAAGTATGAATGTTGTGTATACACTGAGGAGCTCGTGTGCGGGAACTCCGAGGGACTTGAGTCGGCGGAGGAGGTGGAGACGGAAACTGGAGGATTTGACAACTTCACTGACGTGTGGTTTCCAATTTAGTTTGTTGTCTATGGTGACGCCGAGGAGCTTCGTGGAATCTACAACCTGGAGTGTGTTCGGACCTAGGGTAATGGAAGGAGGTGGGACAATGTCGGAGGAGAGGTTTACGCATAACCATGGTCTGGTATGGTTGATGCAGACATGGTTAAGCAGGCCCAGCTGGGAGACTGTTCAATAAATCCTGAAGGGCGGTATAGTGGGGAGCAGAATTGTTGACGCTGATCCCAATGGTGGAGTCGTCGACATATTTCCAGCGAGCAGGGGTTTCTCTTAGGGCATCATTGATGAGCATAAGGAAGCAGAGTGGTCCCATCTTGGTGCCTTGGGGGACGCCACAGGTGAGTGACTGAAAGGTGGAGACAGCCCCTCGGAAGCGTACAGCTTGGCGTCGGTCACTGAGGAAGTCTGTAAGCCATGGTATGAGATTTCTCCGAAGCCCGAGGTCAATAGCTTTGTTTATGATTATATTGTGGTCGACTAGGTCAGGCTGTGTGTAATATATATATATATATACTTGGTTTATTGAAAGAGCTTGGCAGCCAGAAGGTTGAAAATATACAGTTACATATTTGGGGAATGGGTTACGAATTACAAATAATATACAAGTGACATAAGTGACACAAATAAGACATATAGTAACTTAGATGGGGATCAGCTCAAACTACAGTTCATTTCAACATAGTGACAGTGTAGGGAGCAGTGTTACTGGGAGTGAATACACTGATTTATTACATGTTATTGATGTTATTGATAATTTTTACAATGGTTGGGACTGGGCTGTTCTTATAGCGATCAGTTCGTGCACGTATGGGCTGGATGCGGTTGTGGTGTCGAACAGCAATTCTCGGACAGGGGATCTCAGGTGGTAGTAGGGGCCGGTGTCGGGGATGGTGTAGAAGCTTCTTACCAAATTTGCAGATGAGGCCGTGGTGATGGTCAGTGTGTGTGTGTGT
>NW_024745123.1:0-11016 GCF_018991925.1 Homarus americanus | reverse complement strand
TGATGTTAGACTAGAACCAGAACAAATACAGTTAAAGACAATTAAGAAATAAAAACAGAGTTGAAGTTTTTCAACATTTGATAATTATAAAAATCACTTAAATTAGACAGTTTTGATTTAACCTTATTTATTATAACAACTAGGCCTAGAGTTACTGCTCTTAATTTAGTAACACAATATATTTATATAGTTAAAATATCTACCTCTTTATTTTGTAAATATAAAGTAATTTAATTAATGAGAAATTCAGAAACTTACTTGTTACTTCACACAATCCACCTCATACCACACGTTAAAATAGACACATTTCGTTGATACTGCAAGAGCCTGAGTGAGGGCTGAGAAGCGAGGGAACGAACTTAGACAATTTCAGACGTTCAGGAACGTTCTTGAACGTGTATAAAATAAAGCCGTTTTCCATTGGGCAACGTGTCCTTTAAAAAAAAAAAGGAGCACAGTTTTCTTGGTTTAAAACCCTTACAAAACATAGTTAACGAACAAAATGGGATAAATATTTTTCACCAATTTTATACGGCGGTTTTACACTCGCTTATTAGGTTTTATCGCAAATATGATCTGGTCACTAGAAGGCATAATACCTTCAAAAGAAAAACCTGTGGTGCCCCCTTCTTTTGGTGCCCTAAGCACGTGCTTATTTTGCTTAATGGTTAATCCAGCCCTGAGTGAGGCCCAGGATTAGTGAGGCCTCTTATAACTGGGGGTCCATTATAACTGGGGCCCGTTATAAATGAAGCCCATTAGAACAGAGACCTATCATTATAACTGGGGGTTATTACAACTGGGGAATCACTATAACTGAGACTCATTATCACTTGATACCCATTAGAACTAAGACCTAGTAGAACTGGAACTCATTAGACTTGCAGACTCCTCGTGTAAACAAAGTGAAAAACACTGACTGAGGGCGGGGGGGGGGGTGAGGTGTTGGACCCGGTAACACCTCTCCGGGCGTGTTGGTCTTGTGATTAATTTACGAGTCTACCCTGAGCCTGAAGGTTGTAAGTATGGTCCTCTGTTGACACGTGTCACTTCATTCCTGCACTCTGCTACATGAGTTCTTCTTTTGTGTGTTAGAATGTGATGCCAGGCTTGGGTTTATGTCATGGCTGTGAGGTTTGGTTTTGTCATTAATGTTATCGTAAGGCTTGTTGTAAACGTCGTTTTCTCGTTTAGCAAATTAATGGGATCAGTTTTACAGTTGTTTAAGCCCCTTGAGAACGTTGGCTTAATCCTTAATCCTCTGAATACAATGGCTTACTCCCTTGATCACGTTGTTATAACCCTTTCTATATGATGACCTGTTCCTGAGTACAGTGACTTAACCACCTAAGTACAGTGTCTACGTACCCACAAGAATAGGTCATCTCATTCAAAGGGTTAAGTCATCGTACTCAAGCGGTTAAGGTACCTTACTCGGTTGATTTACTGTACTCAGAGGCTGGTATTGTACTCAACTGGTGATATACCTAACCCACTGGTCTATTTCAAGGGGTAAATATATCTTGTTCATTGTGTTAAATAATCGTACTCTATAGGGGGGGGGGTCTGGGTTAATTCATTGTACTCAGGGGGGTTGGCATCGTACTCAGAGGGTTAAGTTAGGAAACAATAATGCCAAGTCCCCACGTCATTGATTCTTCACGCTACCCGGTGTGGAAAATACAATTACTGTACCATGGTCAAGCTTTACGCTTTGTCTCCACATGTAAAGATATTTTTCCACTTGTTGTCTTCGTCTCTGTACTAAGACTTAATTCTGTTTGCTCGTTATAGTCCTGGATTTATGTGGCCTCGGCTCTGAAGTCTTGAGGGAAATTCTTCTCAATCGTGATGTAATAAGTTGTGGTTCCCCGGAGAGATACAAAGTCTGGCAGGATTGATAAAGGCAGCTTGAAAATCCTTGGAGTGGAGAGGCTTGATTGCCAACCCTAAGGCATGATTGATTGATTGAATAAGCTTTGAGTTTGTGACTCAGAGCTTCGTATATTTCTTCAAATTTATTTTTTCACAAATGCAAATGAGATGAACTCCTCCTCGTGGTCACAGGTGTAAAATTAAGATGATCGTGAGATATTACTGTTCACAGGGATGAGTCTTCGGAAAGATCTATATTATCTCAGGATATAATACTCGTTGAATCCACTAATTTAAGGCTTATCATAGACTTCAAATTATATTTCTTCTCTGATAACTAAGTTGTCTGGATTCTTGTGGTCGTAGGGAAGAATTGCCAATAAAAAAATTCTTTATAAAAATTTTGATCTCAGATCCCATCATTTCAAGGGATTATAATTTAGCTTCAAATTGAGACTCGTTCTCTGCCAACCAGATGGTGGTCGCAAGTGTCGTGGCCGCTGGACGACGACGGATTCTGTGGGAGAGGTTTCTTTATTGCATATATGATACTGGAACCCTACAGTACACTAAAAGGCTCCGAATTTAGTTTCGGATTGTAGATGAAGATTTTTACATGTAAGTGGTCTGTTCCGGTTATGAAATTTGTCAAATAATTATGTAACAATATCTCAACGGATATGTGAAAAGGTGTATTAAGTAAAGACACTAGTATTTGAGTTAAGTGAGTCACCAGATCACAATAGAAGTTGGTTGATAAAGTGGTGTGAGATAAATTAAGTGAGGCTTGTGTTGAAATTGATGACAAATTTGTATTATGTGTAGGTTATATTAGCTAAATAAAAGGTGGAGTTTTCATACGCTAATTACTCAAGTATACTCAAGTTTGGATGTAGGGAATAATATGTATGTACAGGTATGTAT
Organism: Homarus americanus; assembly: GCF_018991925.1. NCBI lineage: Eukaryota > Metazoa > Arthropoda > Malacostraca > Decapoda > Nephropidae > Homarus > Homarus americanus. The sequence continues at coordinate 8,217 of NW_024745123.1, read as the reverse complement.
TAATTGCAAGACTTAACAAACACCAAGGTAAATTATTGGTTGCAGACATAGTGACGGTTATGTCTCTCTCTCTCTCTCTCACACACACACACACACACACACACACACACACACACACACACACACACACTATTCCAACCTTATGAATCCTAACAATACCTCCAGTTTTTCACCTCCAGATTACAGAACAAAACTCTGCCTAACAAAAGCTTCATTATCATCATCAGCACACACACAGCGTCACCACACCTTGCAATATCACAACACAAGGCGAATGCAGAAAAAAACAATGGTAAATATACTTTTTTTCTTATTATTCTCATCTTGACGATTAAATCTCTATCATTAAGTCCAGAGTCTAGCAATGTTCCATGTTTTTGCCCGCACCTGCTGTAGAGTGAGTCATTGTTAGTATGGGAAGGACCGTGTCTCGGGTCTTGTGTCTGTTGTGTGTTTTTTTTTCAGTACTGAAATCAGATGCTGGGATGACGGTAACCCCTCATGTCCGGTTACTCCATTAAGGTACTTTAGTTAATTAGTGTTTCACCTGGAGACCTTTACCTATTAGGGTTGTATGGATGACTTGATGTTTGACGTGACATAAAAGGATTTCAGTATTAAGTTTAGACAAGAGATGAGATTATTTTCAGTTTATCATGTTGGTATGCAAATAAGCCTAAAAGGTTAAATGAATCACTTGCAGATTAGCAACCCACCATATTTTACCTGATGATTAAACACCTTAACGTTATCTAGGGGAGAAGTGGATCTTTCATCCCATCCCGACTCTGGTGTGGAGGTGAGTTGTGGGAGGGGGAGTGGAGAGGAGGGGAGGGGGCAGAGAGAGTGTCAGATGAGGGTGGGGGGTGTCAGAGTTAAGTTGGACCGTTTGGTGGTCTGCCAAGGGACTGTCATGTGAGTGGTCAGGTGGAATTTAATTTTGGATGTCGTGTAGGTTGGTGTCGGGGGTAGGAAACGGGTGGACTTTCATATGAGAAGTCAAGGTGGTTAGATAGACTGCCATGTAGGGTCGGAGGGGGAGGTGTGACTGTTCTCAGTCTCATAGTATGCTGCTTTCACTACAGAACCATAGCTAACGTGTAGGGTCGGAGGGGGAGGTGTGACTGTTCTCAGTCTCATAGTATGCTGCTTTCACTACAGAACCATGGCTAACGTGTAGGGCCGGAGGGGGAGGTGTGACTGTTCTCAGTCTCATAGTATGCTGCTTTCACTACAGAACCATGGCTAACGTGTAGGGTCGGAGGGGGAGGTGTGACTGTTCTCAGTCTCATAGTGTGCTGCTTTCACTACAGAACCATGGCTAACGTGTAGGGTCGGAGGGGGAGGTGTGACTGTTCTCAGTCTCATAGAGTGCTGCTTTCACTACAGAACCATGGCTAACGTAACACCGTCGCTTGAAGGATAAGGTTAGCGTTCTTGCCCAGGTCGTGCTCTTAGCTGTCTGAGTTTTATCATCTCCTTTGTTTTAATTTTTCCTTCTTCATGTTACCTGAACTTTGGGATTTATTCCAGGATTAATTTATAACCAAATTTTGTATATAGTTGATACCTGATACGAAATTGGTTCATGAAGATTTACCCCATCACATATGAGAGTAAATGGTCAAAACGTGATTTTTTTCTTAACAGACATACTTGCTGGTGCACACAGTTAGGGACATCGCGTGTATATCTGCCGTTCATACCAAGGATGTTCACTAAAGTTCAGTGTTATAGCGTGAACAGTATTTTGAATGATCTAAGTACAATTTTCTTAAGTGTACAGACACGAGTATATTTTCAGAGTAATTTTTTTCACTCGTTCTAAACTCCGTCCCTATTATCACCCGGTCCTTCTACCACAAATCCTACGTCACACATTTTATTATACATCATCCCATGTCATTTCCAAGTTTATTCTCATGGTCACTCGGTCATCACTTTTTTTTTCCATTTCATATCTTTCACACTACCTTTTATTGCTCCCTCAGGGTAACTTAATTATCTCCACTCTACTTCCCCAGTGCTGCCTCCGTTCCACCTTCCCGTTGATGCCTCCTTTCCACCTCCCCACTGGTGCCTCCACTCCACCTCCCCACTGGTGCCTCCACTCCACCTCCCCACTGGTGCCTCCACTCCACCTCCCCACTGGTGCCTCCACTCCACCTCACCTCCTCCCACCTCCCCACCTGGTGCCTCCCACTCCCACCTCCCCACTGGTACCTCCTCCCACCTCCCCTGGTACCTCCCACTCCCACCTCCCCCACCTGGTGCCTCCTCCCACCTCCCCTGGTGCCTTCCTCCCACCTCCCCTGGGCACCTCCTCCCACCTCCCCTGGTACCTTCACTCCCACCTCACTGAGCCTCCTCCCACCTCCCCCACTGGTGCCTCCACTCCCCCTCCCACTAGTGCCTCCTCCCCACCTCCCCACTGGTGCCTCCTCCACCTCCCCACTGAGTGCCTTCACTCCCACCTCCCCCCACTGGTGCCTCCTCCACCTCCCCTGTTGCCTCCTCCCCCTCCCCACTGGGCATTCTCCACCTCCCCACTGGTGCCTCCACTCCACCTCCCCACTGGAGTGCACTCCCTCCACACTCCCACTGGTGCCTCCACTCCCACCTCTCCCACTGGTGCCTCCTCCCTCCCCACTGGTAACTTCCTCCACCTCCCCACTGGTGCCTCCACTCTACCTCCCCACTGGTGCCTCCACTCTACCTCCCCACTGGTGCCTCCACTCCACCTCCCCACTGGTGCCTCCACTCTACCTCCCCACTGGTGCCTCCACTCCACCTCCCCACTGGTGCCTCCACTCCACCTCCATGCTTCTCTCCCCTGGCACTCTTACCTTCTAGTATTCGTGCTCGACGCTCCCTATTACTCTTCTTCTACAACTCCTCTTGTCCCTCTCAGGTTCCCTCCCTCCCTTCCTCCTTCCCTCCCTTCCTCCTGCCCTCCCCTCCCCTCCCCTACCCTCCCACGCATTTCAGCATCTACCCTCCCTTCCCTCCATCTACTCCTTCTATAAACCGCTGTAGTTCCTTCACCCCGTCCCTCCTTCCATTCACTCCCTCTTTTATCACTTCCCTCCTTCCTTTCATCCATTCCTCTGCCCCTTATGCTTTCCTTTGCTCCTTACATCGTCTCTCTCTCTACCTCTTACAACCCTCCCCTCTTTCCTCCTTCCTTCCTTCCTTCCTCCCATTCTTCCTCCCTTCCTTCCCTTCTTCCTTCTTTCCTCCTCTTTTTCCTCCTTCCTTCCTTCCTTCCTCTTGCATCTCCTCTCTCTCTCTCTCTATCCCCCCCATCTCTCCTTACCCCCCTTTCTTACACCCCCTGCACCTCCCTACACCCGTCACGGCTACACACCCCTGCTACACCAATACACCTGCTGGTCGGCAAGTGTCAACACTCCCACACCCTTTACAGTAAACACACACACCATCGCCACATACCTAAACGTTCTCACTGTATATTTTAATTTATATTTTCCTTTATATGATTGAAAATTTGCATTAAAATATCTTGGGTAAATAAACTTTTGTCTGTCTGTCTGTCTGTTTGTCGTAGTTTACCGGGAGGGACAAAATCAGTAGATGATTTTGTCTGAAAGTATTCGTGAACTTTGGCAATTAATTCATGAAAATATGTTCGTTATCTCTTCCTCCCTCTCTTGTTTTGTTCAGCTGACTCTCTCTCTCTTGTTGCTTTAATTCACGGCTGTAACTAAACCAACAGGCTTGTATATGGCGTACATATATACAGAGATATATCTTTATTACTGAGGCGTGTCAGTACACACGTATATTTTTATCTAAACACACACACATCTTTATAGGAGGAGCGTGTAAACAGTAAGATATAGTGGTCCCTCCCAGGTTAACGTTGTCTACTTCTAATACTCCTCACTGGAGCTGTTGTAAAGACAAGCTGTAATCATAAAGTATCGCTGGCACAGTTTGGAGGCTTAATATAATATTTTTTTTTCCCGTTTGTGTTTTATGATCTAGAATCTGTGTGTGTGTGTGTGTTTAGTTATCGTAATATTGTTTTTGTTGTGTGTTGTGGACAAACGCACAAGCGAACATAAATTTAGCTTTATATTCTACGTAGATTTCATTTATCCTGAAGAGCGAGGGTCAGAGACAACCTCCCTTGGGTGTCATTGATATTGGTTGAAGCTTTGTTTCTGACTCTATACCCAGTGCTTGTCTCATTGTCTCTCAGCATCGACTGTTGGGTAAAGAACAGTGTCCATAACTTGTTAAATCTCGACATGTTTGATCCTCGTTAATATTAAAGGTTGAATACAATGCTATTTTGTTTTCGTTAGTAGTATAAGTATAGATTTTTTATCGTCCGTCATAACTCTCAGCTTGTACGAGTATACGTTTGACACTGTGACTTGCTGGAACATGCTCGTCAACCTTTAATCAGCGCTGTAATATCTCATTTGATGTTTACCGTTTCGATAGGTATGCAGCGACTGAGTTTGTTACAGTACTCGTCACCTGTAGTAAGGATCATTGGTTTGATCCTAGAGCACTCAGTCCACCCGGTAGCAAATGGGTACCTAAATCTACAGTTGGAGAAGTGAAGGTTATTGAGTACAGTGCCGGTCATCCTGCCTCCTTATGGGTAGTTAAAGCCCATGAGACCTCTTTCACTTTTATAGTTTCGATCGGGCGCGTATAGAAAGTTTTGGGTGCTGGCTGTTGGTGTCTGTACTGCACGCTGTAAACATTGACCATCCAGCAACACAGAACAGGGCATTATGTTACTGAGGTCCATGACTGTTTATTTCCTGAAGTTACTGTGTATTTATCTTGCGTCTGTATTACATAAAAGAAAAATATCTGTACAAGGCCAGGGATTTGTCTAGCTTTAGTATAGTGTATACTGTTGAATACAAGGTGAAAAATTAATCATGATACTGATAATAAAAATAGTATAATAATAATACTAATATAATAATGATAAGAATCATATATAAATGATTGTGAAAGTTACATTTATTGTTAGTTTTGTTAGTATCGTTATTACCTCAGAAAATGTAAATTATTAAAAAAAAAATATTGATGTCTCTGATAACCAACACGTCTGTAAGTAACTGTGAGTTATAAAGCCTAGAGGAGTTATGAGGTGTGGCCATTAAATGTTTTTTTGTTTTCGTTTTATTACTGTTGGATATATTAGCTGAAGACCTGAGTTTGGACAAGAGGTTCGAGCCTGTATTGTGGACTGAAGTGTGAATATTCAACACATTCCACGTTATTATCAACATCATCTACCTCTGTCAGGTGTTGCTGCCAGCACAGGGGGCAGGGGGTAATGTAAGATTGTTTACAATGAGGCAGACACACCTGGCAGTGAGGTGGTGAAAAAAGACACTTTAGTGTAAACTGAGTGATACTGAGAGTAAACATTTGCTTTGTCTTAAAGCTCTCACTACGTGAACTTTGGCGTAACTTTATATCGCTACCAAAAATGTCACAGCTTGACACATTAGCTTGATCTAGGTGATGTTCAGTGTCATATCCAATGTGTCACGAGGCATTGACAGTGAAACAGTTGTTAGTTTGATAGTTTGTTATAAGCTTAGTGAGGTTATCCGTGAAGGTCAGTGAGCACACAGGGACCTTGAATCATGCCCAGAACTCGGTGCCTCCTAGCCAAGTCTTCACACTATTTGTAGACGAAGTCATCCTACAAGTGGTAAGTTACAGTGTTGCATTAGCTATGTGGTGTTGACAATGCTTATAATTTATAGGGTTTACCCGTAATACTGGCGCCATTGTTTACACTACAAAATAATTTCTAGTGGTTGATATGTTTTTCACAAATATTTGAAATTTTATTTTTCTGTTTGTACTTCGATAAAATCTGTTGTGTAATTCAAGTTGGTTCTAAAATAAGATGTTGCCATTTCAGAGTGAGTACGGATATTATTTATATATGTAGAATAATTCGTAATGACGAAAATGCACACTGATAATAAACTTGGTTTTCCCTATAAAATAATTTTATTTATCAGCTAAGCATTTGGACATTTACAATTGATTTTTATGCACAAAAATGTCCCTCTTCATAAGAAAAGTACTTACATTTGTTTTCATTGTATGTTCTTTCGGAAAATAAACTTATGACGGAAATTAAATTTGAAAAATATCAAGAAAAAATGCTCCTGTAGTCGCCGGTGTGCTTCTCAGCCTGGCAGTTGTATACTGTAATTGTTGCTCATTTGTACATTATTTTTTGTGTTATTTTTATAATCTAGAAAACAGACATTAAGATGCCATTATAAGCAAGTTAATAATGGGGAGAACAAGTGTGAACCTTCATGTAAAATATTATTTTAAAGAATTAGCAGCCAGAAAATTCGCAGTGAATTAAAGGATAAAAAGACAAAAACTTGCAGCTTATGATAAATTCACTATTACTCTGATATATGATTGATAATTTAAAAAACAGGGTTAGAAGCCTATAGAAAATAATGTGTTCCTCCTCGTTTTATTATTTATTAAACAATAATTTTATATGATCTTCAGAACTGGCTGGTATTGAAACACACTGTAACAGATTATGAAGACAGGTACAGTACAGTACACAGTAAAGAAGAAACTGACGTTATACTGTGCCTCGTTCACCATTAACAGTCTTGTAGGAATAATTGATGTACTCTATATGGTGGGAGTAAACGACTCCTGCGCTGTAAGCATGAAAATCAGATTTACCTTGGAGGCGCTGCTTGGTATGCAAGATCACGCAAGCTGTGTACTGACAGATAAGGGTGGAGGTGGTCGTAGTGTTGAGTGAGGGCGGGTGTTGTAGGTCAGACGTTGTGCGTTTTGTTACGCTCACACGCAACTTCCAAGCAGTTTCAGACGTCACATATATAGTTTCTCTGTCTAGTAGTAGTTGACTCAGCTGACCGGAGTACTTATAAGGTACACAGCAAGGCAGTAACTCCTGGCAACTAATAGTTTTTGTAAATGAGGACAGTAACGTACTGTACATTGAGTGAATCGTTTCGGACACTGGCCAGGACTAGATCAATGTTTTGTTGACAGAAATCAGCTGATGGACCGAGATAAATGTTTACTGAGTTGTGCGTGTGGATATAAAACGGCTCCGCTATCCTGGTGAATATTGACACACTGATGATGTACGATCCATACATAATGTATAAAGACGACCCATTACATGAATACAGATGGATAGTGACTGTGATGCACACGTAGTTACTTTCTCTCATGTCTTTCTCTCTCACTTTCACATTGACACACAAATACACACACAAGGCGTTAATCATCTATAGTACTCAAGATTTGGTGTCAGGAATTCATTTACTTCATAATTAGACATGACATACAGACTCGTTGTGGTGTTTACTAAGAGTATTTGTCTGTTGGTATTCATGTGTCATCATCGTGGGAAGATTCAATGCCATATAGTTCAAGATTTACGTGGCTACCTAAGGTCACACGTGAAGCAGTCAATGGTCGGCAAAAAACCTCAAGCATATATTATATTAATGAAAATAAACCACTGAGTTTGTTTTCGTTTCGTTGGTGAATGTTTGGTGTAGCCTTTATTGTGTTAAGAGCTTGCGATGCCTGAGAGTCACTGTACGGGGTGACAGGAGTGTCTCAGTGTTTATGTTGCCTACTTAGTGTATATATATACTGTATATTTTATGTCTTTGTGGCTTGTCTCGCCTCCAATAGGTGTTTACCGGGTGGACTAACCTTGGATGTAATGGCCTTTACGCCTTTACGTTAGTGTATTCAGAATGTCTTGAGCTAGTAAGGAATGCCATGAGAGTGTATGTATTACTCTGAGTGTAAGTTTATGCCTGAGAATATGTTTGCATTGTCTTAAGTGTTCAATGACTGCATTAAGTAAGTCCGCAGTTATCCTGAGTCCTTGTGTTTATTTTTATATTTATTGTCTTAGTCCATGCATCTATCAAGAGTATATGTCCTGCCTTGATAAGAAGTGTTTATATAACAAGTATGTGAGTGTGCGCGCGTTTTTGTATGTCGAGTTTCAAGTTTGTGTTCCAGTCAAGTGTATAATGTATACAGTCTCATGAGTGTATTGCTATTGGTGTCTTCAGAACATTTAGAACTAGTGTTCAATCTTTGGGGTGTTGTCTTAGCGTTTAAATACCTGTAATGTTAGCACGAGCGACGACTCTTATTTCCAGGTGAGAATTA
>NW_024745122.1:35000-71348 GCF_018991925.1 Homarus americanus | reverse complement strand
ACAATTGTACTTCGTTCAGTTGCATATTGCTGTGGTGGTGTAGGTGTGAGGGTGTGGTGGTGTAGGTGTGACGGGGTGTGGTGGTTTGGATAAGAAATAAGCGTCTACGTATAAGCGTGGGTTAAAGCAGAACTAGTGTGTGGGCAGGCGTGGTCTTCACTAAGACTTAAGGTGTGGTCATGGTCATGGGTCAGGAAGTATGGGTGTGAACAATGGTCAGATATAAGGTACAGATATGTAGCTGTGGGCGTGGCCGTGCAGTGGTCATGGGTGGTGTGGTGAGTGAGGACCCAGGCAGCAAAAGGTCGCGGGCGGAACGTAGTGTCACGGGCGTGGGCAGTAGATGTCGCGGGCGTGGGCAATAATGTCACGGGCGTGGGCAGTAGATGTCGCGGGCGTCGGAAGTAGAGGTTGCAGGCGTCGGCAACAGATGTCGCGGGCGTGGGCAATAATGTCCGGGCGTGGGCAGTAGATGTCGCGGGCGGGCAATAATGTCACGGGCGTGGGCAGTAGATGATGCGGGCGTGGGTGAGATCGCGAGGTGGGCAGCAGAGGGTCACGGGCGTGTGGGTGTACATAGGTCGCGGACGTACATAGGTCGCGGGTGTGGGCGTACATAGGTCGTGGACGTACATAGGGTGCGGGCGTGGGTGTACAGGTCACGGGCGTGGAGGTGGTGAGTTGCGGGCGTGGAGGTGGTGGAGTCGCGGGCGTACATAGGTCACTGGCGTGGAGGTGATGGGGTCGCGGGCGTACATGGTCAGGGCGTGGGGTGGTGGGATCGCGGGCGTGGGTGCATGGGTCAGATAATTCCCAGTATCGCTTTACTATTATCTTACCGATGCCAGTGAAGATAATTTCTCTCTCTCTCTCTCTCTCTCTCTCTCTCTCTCTCTCTCTCTCTGTCTCTCTCTCTCTCTGTCTCTCTCTCTGTCTCTGTCTCTCTCTCTCTCTCTCTCTCTCTCTCTCTCTCTCTCTCTCTCTCTCTCTCTCTCTCTCTCTCTCTCTCTCTGTCTCTCCTCTCTCTCTCTCTCTCTCTCTCTCTCTCTCTCTCTCTCTCTCTCTCTCTCTCTCTCTGTCTCTGTCTCTCTCTCTCTCTCTCTCTCTCTCTCTCTCTCTCTCTCTCTCTCTGTCTCTCTCTCTCTCTCTGTCTCTCTCCTCTCTCTGTCTCTGTCTCTCTCTCTCTCTCTCTCTCTCTCTCTCTCTCTCTCTCTCTCCTCTCTCTCTCTCTCTCTCTCTCTCTCTCTCTCTCTCTCTCTCTGTCTCTCTCTCTCTCTCTCTCTCTCTCTCTGTCTCTCTCTCTCTCTCTCTCTGTCTCTCTCTCTCTCTCTCTCTCTCTCTCTCTCTCTCTCTCTCTCTCTCTCTCTCTCTCTCTCTCTCTCTCTCTCTCCTCTCTCTCCTTTCTATGTAGCTTTTATGTCTCCTATGTTTTTGTCAGTCTTGTTTTTGTTCTTGTTTTTGTTTTTGTTTTTTTTTGTTGCTGTTCTTGTTTTGTTTTTGTTGTTGTTGTTGTTGTTGTTGTTGTTGTTATTGTTCTTGTCTTCTTCTTTCAATTGAAGGAATGTATAGGTAAAAGAAAATGAGAAGGTTGAAATTTTAACTCTTCTTTCTTCCTTTCCTTCCCTTCTTTCTCTCATCTCTTCACCTCCTTTCTCTCCTTCCTCCTCTCCTTTCCTTCTACCCATTCGTTAAGCTTTTTTTTTTTTTTCTCTCTCTCTCTCCTTCTACTAAAATTGGAGGAAAAAATAACAATCGTAGGGTAATAAGCGACCTTGTTACGGTAATCAGGTGTTGTTACGGTGATTATTCAGTAGTTAAGACCGTGTTACAGTGATTAGTGTAACAGCCATCACGGAGCCTCTTTGTAACGATGGTCTATTGATGTCCACTGATCTTTATATACTAGTGAACTGTATAATAATAATAATAATAATAATAATAATAATAATAATAATAATAATAATAATAATAATAATAATAATAATGAACTTTGTTATATGAAATAGCAGTAAACACAAACAAATTGAAGGTATGGTGTGTGTGTATGTGTGTGTGTGTGTGTGTGTGTGTGTGTGTGTGTGTGTGTGTGTGTGTGTGTGTGTGTGTGTGTGCGTGGTCTTAGCGGTGCACATGTCTCCCATCACCTTGCTCAGTAATGTTAACAAGATTACGTATATCTCTGCTGGTAGTTTACTGACCTCCATAAGTGTCAGAGGTCAAAGGTTTAAGGGTCAAGGTGATAAGGTCACTACTTATCGACTATAATATTTTTATGGTGAGGAAAGAGTTTATTACAGTCGCTTACACTAATGTTTTCCCGGGTATTCTTATGTTCCTGTACAGTGTATAACTTAAAATAGATTATCTGGTGAACTGAAGGCCCAATATAACACAACACAACACACACACACACACACACACACACACACACACACACCACACACACACACACACACGTTTGGACAGGAATAAAACTTCATTATAGATACTTGAATTAAAAAAAAAACTTATCACAAAAATTTCCAGGATGATAAACAAGGAGACTCTTCCACTGGAAAAATAAAACTGATACTAGCAGCCCAGTGTGAGCCAGTGAGGGCCCACCCAGCGGCCGGCTCCCTTATATAGCTCGCTGGTGGCCGCACTCACCACCACCTGCACCAATGTTTATCACACTTTTTAAGGGGTTACAAATTGGGAGATAATTTCCGGGAAGAGATATTTATTGCCTGAGTGTTGCTCGTGCCCCTACTCAAGGCATTAAAGGTGTCCAACTATTTCTAAGGATGAGTTGTAGCGCTTTGACCATTTGCTAGATCTCACAGCGCTAATCTCTATTTACTCAGTCATTTTTTAAGGAGAGTGTATCTCTTGGGAGGTTGTGTTGACCTTTGGCTCAGCCTCACCCTCCACAGGTACTGTTTGTTAGTGTTTTCCAAGGTGTTACATAGTCGAGACAAATGGATTCAGTGTAGGGTGTTGGTGAGGCTGAGTGAACGTCCACCCATTCAGTGTAGGGTGTTGGTGAGGCTGAGTGTACGTCTTCCACCCCATTCAGTGTAGGGTGTTGGTGAGGCTGAGTGTACGTCTTCCACCCCATTCAGTGTAGGGTGTTGGTGAGTGAGGGTCTTCCCCATTCAGTGTAGTGTGCTGGTGAGGCTGAGTGTACGTCTTCCACCCATTCAGTGTGGGTGTTGGTGATGAGTGCGTCTTCCCCCATTCAGTGTAGGGTGTTGGTGAGACTGAGTGCACGTCTTCCACCCCATTCAGTGTGGGTGTTGGTGAGGCTGAGGGCGTCTTCCACCCCATTCAGTGTAGGGTGTTGGTGAGGCTAGTGTACGTCTTCCCCCATTCAGTGTAGGGTGTTGGTGAGGCTGGTGTACGTCTTCACCCCATTCAGTGTAGGGTGTTGGTGAGGCTGAGTGTACGTCTTCCACCCCATTCAGTGTAGTGTGCTGGTGAGGCTGAGGTGTACGTCTTCCACCCCATTCAGTGTAGGGTGTTGGTGAGGCTGAGTGTACGTCTTCACCCATTCAGTGTGGGGTGTTGGTGAGGCTGGTGCGTCTTCACCCCCATTCAGTGTAGGGTGTTGGTGAGGCTGAGGCACGTCTTCCACCCCATTCAGTGTAGGGTGTTGGTGAGGCTGGTGTACGTCTTCCACCCCATTCAGTGTAGGTGTTGGTGAGGCTGGTGCGTCTTCCACCCCATTCAGTGTAGGGTGTTGGTGAGGCTGAGTGTACGTCTTCCACCCCATTCAGTGTAGGTGGAGGCTGAGTGTACGTCTTCCAATTCTATTCAGTGTAGGGTGTTGGTGAGGCTGAGTGTACGTCTTCCACCCCATTCAGTGTAGTGTGTTGGTGAGGCTGAGTGTGTACGTCTTCACCCATTCAGTGTAGGGTGTTGGGAGGCTGAGGTATTGCCCTCCACCCCATTCAGTGTAGGTGTTGGTGGCTGAGTGCACGTCTTCACCTATTCAGTGTAGGTGTTGGTGAGGCTGAGGTACGTCTTCCACCCCATTCAGTGTAGGGTGTTGGTGAGGCTGAGTGTACGTCTTCCACCCCATTCAGTGTAGGGTGTTGGTGAGGCTGAGTGTACGTCTTTCCAATTTATAGTGTAGGGTGTTGGGTGAGGCTGAGGTACGTCTTCCACCCCATTTCAGTGTAGGGTGTTGGTGAGGCTGAGGTAGTTCCACCCCATTCAGTGTAGGGTGTTGGTGAGGCTGAGTATCTTCACCCTATCTGTGTAGGTGTTGGTGAGGCTGGGGTCTTCCACCCCATTCAGTGTAGCGAGGATTGTATGTTCGGTAGCTGTAGCAAGTGTGTCTTAGTGTTAGGTCAGTGTCTCGTAACTCAGTAAGAGAAGAACTTCAACGTAGTATTTACTCTGTGTGTGTGAGGCCATAACAGCGTAAGTTAAAAACCATTGCCCGGACTCAAGTGTATTTCTCTGCTGCGTGTAGCTTAAGGCAGCAACTTTTTATGTAAGACTCTGGAAGTAAATGGAAATCTGTGTACATGTTCCTAAACCTGTACTTACACTAATGTTCCTCACTAGATTTCCTACGGTGAAATGAGATGAGGTTTACACACGTTATACCGTACTGAAGGAAGACATTACTTCTACTTCATCTTGATTAGAAAATAAAGTTTTTTTTATTAGTTTCCGTCTTGAGGATAAATAATTACTCACACGTCAAGACTTACATTGACCACTTACAAAAACGAGGAATGTTTTCAAACTATTTTAGACGTTATAATTGAGTTAAAACTTTCTTTACATAATAAACTTCACCTGTATTGATAAAGACCAACTTTCCCCCAAGCTTCGCCTGTACGGTGACTCTGCGGCCATAAAAACAATGATTACATTTTGTGAAAGTCTCTCATTAGTTAGTGAGTAGTTTATCCAAGTTTTTTTTTTTTCATGGGCGTTACAATTCAGTGATGCCATGTGGTCCCTTGCAGTTAGTTAATAGTATCACAAACACTGTTACTGAGCTTCTTCCGGAGTGACTAATTGAGAAAATAACTTTGACCAAATGCGAAAAATTAATTACCATTACATGTGTGTGTTATTATTTTTTTATGATGTTTTAAAATTTTGGTTAGGTTAGGTTAGGTTAGGTTAGGTTAGGAATTACGATGTTTCAGTGATATTACAATGCTGGGAAATAATATTCCACATTTGGCGACGTTCCGCTCACCTCGAGATGTTTCAAGAGTTACTAAGTGTACAGAAACGGGTCACGTTCACACTACAGTAACACGTGTCTTACAAAATCGATTACTGCAACAAGACGAGAAGATATTTGTCAGACATATTACTACATTACTACTCTCATGTTAGATTGACTTAATATTCTTACAAAATGTGTGCAAGAGAGAGAGAGAGAGAGAGAGAGAGAGAGAGAGAGAGAGAGAGAGAGAGAGAGACCCTGACCCTTTGTCCTCACCTACACACAAAGACTCATCACCTCAAGATGACCGACTGATTAAAAAAACAAAACAAGAAAGTCTGTTTTCGATTTTGTCTCAATATCATGAAAACTATTGCATGGAGAACCTAACCTAACCTAACCTAACCTACCTCTAACGTGGTGCGACTGGCCCCCCAAATCAACATACTGACAGATGTTCCCTCGACGCCATATAGTTTTTACAATTATACAAGTTATTATGATATACGTTGCCAAAACTTAGTTCTGAGGGTGAAAAGGCGCGTGGCGGCCGCAAGACCCAAACTAACGTTGATCCTTACGTGAACTGAGGAAATATTTATAAAAATGGAAAGTTACATTTTGAGTTTATTTGATAAATTTTTGCATAGATTAGGAAAAAAATGAGGCGGATCTCAGTACATGGAGGAGGAAGGTGACCATCTACCACGAGAGGTAAATAAAAACTGATCCTTATTGAACGTGAGGAAAATCTGCGAAAATTGTACAAATGTTGCGAATTTCTATTTTTTGAGACTAAGAATAACCCGAGAGAGAGTCAAACACAGTCGTTTCTCAGGCGAGTATAAGGAACATTAATATTTAATTTTCAATTCGTATTCAGAATTTTTGTAAACAACAGAAACAAATGGAAAATATTAAGTGTTGTGTACAAGACTAAATTAAGATTATTTCTTTAGTTACTTTTAGAAACTTTATAGAAAAGGAATATTAATGTTGTTTGGAAGTGTCCTGCAAGCTGGGACCATTGTTTATAAACTCTACTACTCCTGTTGCTACTACTACTACGACTACTACTACTACTAATAATAATAATAATAATAATAATATTGTTTTTATCACTATCAACAATAACTTTACACACACACAACAACACCCCGCCGCTCCCTCCCTCATCCTGCCTGCTCGGTCCAGACTGTGTTTATCAAACTTTTTAAGGGGTAACAATTCTGCAAAGATAATTTCGTTGTCGGTCGAACATAATTGTGGCTGTGGAGTTGGACTTTGTATCTGGCGGTGTGTGGCACGTCAGAGTCGTTAGTCATTAAGTTGAATGGGCTGTAGGTAGTCGTAATTAGCGTTTTTCTTAACTATCCACTGTTGGGAGGAGTCGACTGAGCTTGCTCATGAAGTGTGATTGCTGACTGTGTGTGTGTGTGTGTGTGTGTGTGTGTGTGTGTGTGTCTAAGGTCTTATCACATCTGTTTCTTACGTTTGTTTTTTTCATATTTTAGACTTGGTTTATATTTCTCCCTGGTTCAGTTTTTTCTCAGTATCAAAATTATGAGACAACGACTGACTTACCTTCCGTATACTATCGTTCACTGTTCCTTCTGATGGTCACTGTTCCTTCTGATGGTCACTGTTCCTTCTGACGGTCACTGTTCCTTCTGACGGTCACTGTTCCTTCTGATGGTCACTGTTCCTTCTGATGGTCACTGTTCCTTCTGATGGTCACTGTTCCTTCTGATGGTCACTGTTCCTTCTGATGGTCACTGTTCCTCCTGATGGTCACTTCCTGATTCACTGTTCTTCTGATGGTCACTGTTCCTTCTGGATGGTCACTGTTCTTCTGATGGTCACTGTTCCTCCTGATGGTCACTGTTCCTTCTGATGGTCACTGCTCCTTCTGACGGTCACTTTCCTTCATGTCACTTGTTCTTCTGATGGTCACTGTTCCTTCAGATGGTCACACCTTCTGATGGTCACTGTTCCTTCTGATGGTCACTGTTCCTTCTGATGGTCACTGTTCCTTCTGATGGTCACTGGGTCACTGTTCTCCTGATGGTCACTGTTCTCTGATGGTCACTTCGTTCTGATTTATCATTGTTCTTCTGATGGTCACTGTTCCTTCTTGGGTCACTGTTCCTTCTGATGGTCACTGTTCCTTCTGATGGTCACTGTTCCTTCTGATGGTCACTGTTCCTTCTGATCACTATTCTTCTGGACGGTCACTGTTCCTTCTGATGGTCACTGTTCCTCCTGATGGTCACTGTTCCTTCTGATGGTCACTGCTCCTTCTGACGGTCACTGTTCCTTCTGGATGGTCACTGTTTTCTGATGGTCACTGTTCCTTCTGATGGTCACTGTTCTTTGATGGTCACTGTTCCTGATGGTCACCGTTCCTTCTGATGGTCACTGTTCCTTCTGATGGTCACTGTTCCTTCTGATGGTCACTGTTCCTCTGATGGTCACTGTTCTGGATGGTCACTTCGCTCCTTCTGACGGTCACTGTTCCTTCTGATGGTCACTGTTCCTTCTGATGGTCATCGTTCCTTCTCCTTCTGATGGTCACTGTTCCTTCTGATGGTCACTGTTCCTTCTGACGGTCACTGGTCACTCACTGTTCCTTCTGACGGTCACTGTTCCTTCTGACGGTCACTGTTCCTTCTGATGGTCACTGTTCCTTCTGATGGTCACTGTTCCTTCTGATGGTCACTGTTCCTTCTGATGGTCACTGTTCCTTCTGATGGTCACTGTTCCTTCTGACGGTCACTGTTCCTTCTGATGGTCACTGTTCCTTCTGATGGTCACTGTTCCTTCTGACGGTCACTGTTCCTTCTGATGGTCACTGTTCCTTCTGATGGTCACTGTTCCTTCTCGACAGGTAACTTACGTCTCGTTTCACTGCTCTATACTCACTGTATCATCAACGAAGAATGTTTATAGTGTAAAATACTTTTATCCAACAACTTTTTTAGCATTCTTATTCGATGATCCTGTATATTACCTAACCTAACCTGACCTAACCTCACCCAACCTAACCTAACCTAACCCAACCTAACCTAACCCAACCCAACCTAACCTATCCTAACCTGAGAGGAGAACGACTTCACAGTAAGAGCCAGCATAAAAGATAACTTTTTATGAGAGGTAAAACACCAACCCGAGAAGGCCAATTTAACTAATAATATACAATAAAGTCAGGAAAAAATATGGTAATTATCGTCTTATCTCCGTCTCAAGTATATAGTTTTACTTCATTCATGTTACTAATTCTTTCGTTATCGTTTCGTTAATCTTCTTTCATTCATTCAGAGCCTTTACCTGTCTGTGTCTTTATTTGTCTTGTGCATTCATCTCTCTCTCTCTCTCTCTCTCTCTCTCTCTCTCTCTCTCTTATTATGTGTATTTCTTTCTACTTATGTAACTATCTATCTTCTTTTTGTCTTCATTATCCGTCTATCACTCTACTAATCTATCTGTCTATCCTTCTATCACTCTACTAATCTATCTGTCTATCCTTCTATCACTCTACTAATCTATCTGTCTATCCTTCTATCACTCTACTAATCTATCTGTCTATCCATCTATCACTCTACTAATCTATCTGTCTATCCTTCTATCTACCTATTCGTTTACCATTACTTATATCTATTCTTTTTGTTTATGCGTCTTTCTATTTATCTATCTATCTATCCATTCTCATGTCTTCGTACGTATTTATTCGTTAATCTGTCTCTTTAATCCATCTATCTATCCATCTATTCATCAATTATTCAATATATCTATCATTTATCTATCCCACGAATATTCTTCTCTCTATAATTTCTGTTTCTATATATTTATTTACATGTCTTTCTTTCTATTCACTATTTCAATCTTCTTATAAGTTTCTTCTATCTATCTCTCTTATCTCTCTTATAATTTTTATGTTTCTATTTACTCATTTATTTATTTATTTATCATTTTCTCTCTATTCTCATCTTTGTTTTTATTGGTATCTTCTCACTTCTCACTTCCGGAGTACAAGAAGGCGGGCGAGTCCTCCTTCTCCTCTCCCTCCCTCCTACTTTAGAAGTCAGAGCAATAAATATGTTAAGTTACTCCTTGTTTTTATACCACCAGATGTTCTCACCGCTCTCCTCCTGTACACCAGAAGCTCTACTTAAGTTTTCTGTTCAAGCCATTCAACCCATAAAATAAAGTACCAAGCACCTTCACTGCGCCAGTTTGAAGCATGTTTCGGTTCAGTGATTCAAAGTAGCAAATAGGCCAGATTCCAATAGTCTATATACAATGCTATTACTGTTGATGAGAAAACCCATTATCGTATTGTGAAGCTTGTTTTGGATAAGTCGTTCATAGTGTTTAATGGGCGTTGGCATGGAATGAGTACTAAACGTATCGGTCCATCAGTTTGAATCATGCTTCGATATAATGGTTTAAAGGAAGGGGGAAAAAAACAGCGAAAAACTAGTATTGAATACAGTGGGATCTCGTCATTAGAGTCATGTATCGAAAGCTACTACCATGCTCACAAATTCCCTTTATCAATGTAATCCACGTTGTCGGTTCAGTGGTTTAAAATACTAATAAACAAAGCCTTCTTAAACACAACCCTCCATTAGCGTATGTACCGATTCATGGATACACAAAGGTTAAGAACAATGTTGTAAAGCAAGTGGTAAACACCCCAGAGAACGAGTGTGAACCCCGATCTGGTCTACTGGTTCAATGTGCCAATGAACAAACCGTATCAAATGTAACACTCCATCAAGGTAAGAGCACGTGTGTCGTTTCCATAATTCAAAGAACCAAAAAACTAACAATCAAACACTTATTTATTTACGTGAACCAAGATTTAGTTTAATAGTTCCAAGTACCGATTCGTGCCACCTCGTAATTCAAAGTATTAACTTGCCTCTCGGTGTCGTAAATATAATAGATATTTCAAAACGTAGATGAGAGCCACGATCAGGTAAAAAAAAATCAAACGTCGCCCCAGCAGCTTAAATAAACAAACAGACAATTTAAATAACAATCGGAGGAGCTTCAATATCTCAAAGGAACTAATGAGTCATTAAAATGTTAACGGGGCAATGAGTTATTCAGTCATCTGAACCACCAATCCATTATGAAGCAGCAGTCGAGCAAGAAGGCTGTTTGTAGCACAAGAAACCAGTTGTTGATCCTGGCGTGGTGAGGTGTTTGTTGCATGTTGAGTGGCTCGCCGCTTCGTGGTGATGGGGACGGAGTATGGTAACTGTTTGATCTCGTCTCGAAGCTAAGGGATGACTGACTGATTCAAGTCTTGAACGTATCACTCCCTTGATTCGAGAATTAACGGAGTAATCGTAAGATAACTCAGACAAAACGGAACAAGTTTAGACGAACCTATGTGGAGGAATGTTTCAAAATTATCTATGAAACAATGGCTTCGTGCTCTAATAAAATGAAGCACTATAGAGAAATTACCTGATGCGTAAATAACTCAAAACAATAATTTAAAACTTAACGAAGCAGCGGTTCAAAATAACACCCCCAGAAAAATGGAAACAACATCTCCAGACTTAAACGAGGAAAGTTTCACGATTGACGACACTGGTACTAAACGGAACTTAAATACAACTCTTACTATTGCTCGACGCTAATTCTTTCCCCGGTTCAAAGATTCGGAACTTAACAACAACAACGCACCTCACATACAACGCCAAGGTGAGAGTATCTTGACTTAGAGAATATTCCTATCAAGTGACTATCTCTTCTGAGACTCTAGATGAATGTAAATTAACCAAGAGGCTTGTGTCAGGTGTTGCCAGGCTCGTCTACTGTTGGATACTTTCTCATATATTTATAAATGATTCATATCGATACTGGTGAGGTTTTAGTGATTTGCAATGCTTGTATTTACGGTGAGAGTAATGGAGTATATGCATAAGTTGTGTATCTTTCTGTTAAGATAATAAGGAGAATATTTATTAAATCTTTATTGTAACAGCTAATTATATCTTCAGTTTTTCCCATCGTTGAGTATGTTCAATATATCTTTCTTAATAACAATGAGGAAAATGTTCATTAACGTTAATCTATTGCACACCTCATGAATTAATCTCAGTGGAGGAGAACATATTGACAGTCCACCACATAAACATGATCACGTGTTTTATTCATCATTGTTTATACCTCAACCTTTTACCTTCATCGTTATACCTGGGAATATATCGAGTATATTTCGCCATATTCCTTAAGAATTTATACCAGAGGAATATAATTATACCTTTAATACAAAAGATGTGATATATTAGGGACGTTATATAAAGGGAACTATTCATAACTGGTTGCTTGTGTACCAACTTATATATCTGTTCCAATTAACTAAAGTCTTTGTATAGAACCAAATAAAGCCTCTGTATCCTGCACCTTACCAGCTGTGTCTATCAAACTCTCTTGAGTCATGAAGTCTTATTGATGTGGTGTCCTGTAGTGTTGTCCACCTACTAGCTGTTCTGTAGTGTTGTCCATCTACTAGCTGTCCTGTAGTGTTGTCCACCTACTAGCTGTCCTGTAGTGTTGTCCACCTACTAGTTGTCCTGCAGTGTTCTCCACCTACTAGTTGTCCTGTAGTGTTGTCCACCTACTAGTTGTCCTGTAGTGTTGTCCACCTACTAGCTGTCCTGTAGTGTCCTCCTACTAGCTGTCCTGTAGTGTTCTCCACCTACTAGCTGTCCTGTAGTGTTCTCCACCTACTAGCTGTCCTGTAGTGTTGTTCATCTACTAGTTGTCCTGTAGTGTTGTCCACCTACTAGCTGTCCTGTAGTGTTCTCCACCTACTAGCTGTCCTGTAGTGTTCTCCACCTACTAGCTGTCCTGTAGTGTTCTCCACCTACTAGCTGTCCAGTGTTCTCCACCTACTAGCTGTCCTGTAGTGTTGTCCACCTACTAGCAGTGTGTGAGGAAGAATGAAGGAATGACAGTGTGTGGGGGGTGGTCTTGAATACAGGCCAATCCACTATACACCTCACCATATTTTATATATCTCAGACCAGTTCGTATATCGTCGGATCTAAGCTTAAAGGGTAAAAAAAAATATATATATTACAGCTATATCACATGGGCTATTTATTACGATCTCCTCACAATGGGTCTATCTATCATAGTCCTTACTTAACCCTCAGGCGTAGATCACCTATGGTATACTGCTCTCAGGTCAACAGGGATATTCAGATTTTGTTTTCTCTTTCTCTTCTCTTTTTTATTTATTTATTTTTATTTTTTTTATTCTGAACGTACCCAAGGTGTTTATGTCTGAACCTAACTCACTGAAACTGTTTAATGTCCAGACTGAACGCACCCAAGATTTTCAGAGTCCTATTGAACACACACCGAGTTGTTTAGTATTCGAGTTGAATTGATCTAAAGTGTTCAGTGTTCGGACTCAACGCACCCAAGTCGGTGAATGTTGGAAGTAAATGAATTAAAGCTCTTTGATGTTCGAACTTAAAGCTTCCAAACTATTTAGGATAAAAACTGAATGCATCCAAGTCATCTTACACGAGCTTGAACACATCCGAACCATTGGGTCCGAATTGGAGTGTGTCTTTAATGTTACTTCAGTAAACTGACCGACGTCCTCCTGCCTGAACGCAATCATCATACGTAACTTGGCCTCAACTGAACGCAATCATCAGACGTAACTTGGCCTCAACTGAACGCAATCATCATACGTAACTTGGCCTCAACTGAACGCAATCATCATACGTAACTTGGCCTCAACTGAACGCAATCATCATACGTAACTTGGCCTCAACTGAACGCAATCATCATACGTAACTTGGCCTCAACTGAACGCAATCATCAGACGTAACTTGGCCTCAACTGAACGCAATCATCAGACGTAACTTGGCCTCAACTGAACGCAGTCATCACACACGCTTCTGTCTAAAGTGTTCACTTTTTAGTCTAAAGTGAACGCCACCACAACACCGACGCTGTAGTGAACGCTGAACGCGGTCAGACAACCGTGTTTGCATAGAACGCGGCAACGCCCAGGCGGTATCCATGACTTCCCTTTTGGTAAACTTGAGCGACTGTCTGGGCTTGAAGCTGGGAACTCCACCTGAGCTAGGAGCTGGGACCTCCACCTGAGCTAGGAGCTGAGACCTCCACCTGAGATAGGAGCTGGGACTAACACAACTACATAACTTAAGGTCACACGGTTCTCACCTGCCTAGTCTACCTACGAACACAAGTTAGGAACGAACCTCTGAAATATTGTATATGTACAGTATTTGTGTGTGTGTGTGTGTGTGTGTGTGTGTGTGTTGTGGTTATACACAAGTAGAACCGATAATAACGCCCCACTTCCCCCAGAACTAACCACAGTGCATAAGGTGATGTACACACTAACAATACAGGAGGCTGGCCTGTCATTACCCCGGTCTCAGGTGTGACTCATCCGCTCAGTATGACATTGGTTCTGTATTACTTACTGTACGTCCTGGGAGCTTGTTAGTTGGTGGCATTATCCCTAACTAGGATTTAGTACCATTGAATGAGTCAGGAGCTAGGACCACCACCTGAGCTAGGACCACCACCTGAGCTGGGAGTTGTAAGAAGGTAGAATTAAGATGGCTCGGTTGTAGTCGAGCAGCAGAGTATCTTAGCACGGACAAATCCTCTTTCCTCGTGTTACTGAGAGAGAGAGAGAGAGAGAGAGAGAGAGAGAGAGAGAGAGAGAAAACAATGCTATGAGTGTGGTCGGCCTCTCATGAATAAAGGAACACGTCTAGACAGGTTCAAGATAACTTTAGGAGGTTCCAATATGATTTATTCATTGCGCCGTGAATAACAAGGAACACCGCTGGCTGGGTCATTCATCATTCAGGAAATTATTTTAAAAACGTACAGACAGACAAATGTGAGTTAAAAGGACAGGTAGGGCTAAATGAAGACAGAGATGAGACAGGAGGGTTGAGATACAGTAGACAGAACGCCACCACAATAATGATTTCCTAATTAAATAAACATTCCTTTCCTTCATCGAATTCCCACAATAAACATTAAGAAATTTCACCAAGGGATCTAGTTCTAAATACATTAACTTGAGAATCATTATGGTCGGAGTCGTAAATTAAAAATGAATCATTCTGGATCATTAATTGTTTCCAGGGATTCTATAGTTATCAAGCCTTTGAGAGAGAGTCGTGTTAAAGAAAAAAGGTTGAAAGTCGTCTTGAATTCACTGAGACACAGACTGATGCAGGAGAAAAACCAAATAGCTTCACTTCATTTGCATCTATTAAGGTGGAGGGAGGAGGGTCGGGGTGCAGTGGTCACGAGACACAAGATAGCGAGACGATGCACTGAACCCTTAATGGATCAACTCACTCAGGATCACAACCCAAACACAGGAGCTTCAATTCATTAGAACACTTGCCTGCACCTACACACACAACTTATTACCTACACACAAGTGAGTGATAGTGTTTAGTTGGGAAGGATATGCAAATACACACACACACACACACAGAGGCAGAAATACAATATTTTTCTTCTAAGACAAATGAGTTTAAATATATTCACAGGGAAAAAAAATGTTTCCCATAAATACACAGACGAACGAATGAGAAAAAAAATAAAGATAGAGTCATTAGTCTTGATGTACGAACAGTGTGAAATAAGATCGATGAAAAAGATAAATTATCATTCAGTTGAAAAGAAACAAAAGACGCCCACCTAACATCTTTATTTCACTTCAGAATTTGTCCATATATGAATTAATTTTTTATTCCTGCAGCGAAATCAAGAAATATGAGGTCTTGAACGACACGCTCTGTCATCCATGCGAGGAAAATTTCATCAGGTAAAAATCCAGAAAATTATTATCCCGAGAAACAGTGAATCACAAGTGACAGTTCTATTTGGCGATGACATTCACCTTTGGTTGACCAGGGTTACATAAGGCCAGGGCGGAGGGGCGTCTGGGCTCTGTGTAATGGCAGGTTATTCCTGGAATGGGAATGACTGGAATGCGGGTTCTTATGAGTGATGGCGGATACTCATACTAGCGAGGGACATCAGTGAGGTATGAGCCACATGTTCATTATTTTCTTATGGTTTTATTTACTCCTAATTTGTTAATGTCATATGGTTTATTTTTCTTTCTATTTCTTCTCACATTTTATTTATTATTGTATCTTGTTTTGTTTTCCTTTTGCGAGAGTTTGAAAAGTATTAAGGAGAGGCCACATACACTCACGTACTCACCTCTGCCACCACCACGTACACTCACGTACTCACCTCTACCACCACCACGTACACTCACGTACTCACCTCTGCCACCACCACATACACTCACGTACTCACCTCTGCCACCACCACGTACACTTCACGTAGTCACCTCTGCCACCACCACATGCCTCACGTAGTCACCTCTGCCACCACCACGTACACTCACGTACTCACCCTGCCACCACCACTCACACTCACGTACCACCTCAGGCACCACCACCACACTCCACTCACCTCAGGCACCACCACGTACCTCCCGTACTCACCTCTGCCACCACCACATGCACCCCCTCACCACCTCTCACCACCACCATGCACTCCCGTACTCACTGCCACCACCACACCTCTGCCACCACCACGTACCTCCCATGCACCTCTGCCACCACCACGTACCGTACTCACCTCCTGCCACCACATTACCTCCCGTACTCACCTCTGCCACCACCACGTACTCACCTCACCCACCACCACGTACTACTCACCTCTGCCACCACCACGTACACTCACGCAGGTCACCTCTGCCACCACCACGTACACCACGTAGTCACCTCTGCCACCACCACGTACACTCACTCCGCTACTCACCTCTGCCACCACCACGTACACTCACGTACTCACCTCACGTACCACCACCACGTACACTCACGTAGTCACCTCTGCCCACCACCACGTACACCTCTGCCACCACCCTGCCTCCACCACCTCTGCCACCACCACGTACACTCACGTCACCTCTGCCACCACCACTCTGCCACCACCACGTACTCACCTCTACACTCACGTAGTCTGCCTCAGCCACCACCACGGCCTCCACGTACCTGCCACCACCACTGTACTCACCTCTGCCACCACCACGTACACCTCTGCCACCACCACGTACACGTAGTCACCTCACCACCACGTACACCACTGTAGTCACCACCACCACACTCACGTAGTCACCTCTGCCACCACCACGTACACTCACGTACTCACCTCTACCGCCACCACATGCACCTCTCACCTCTCGCCACCACCACACTCACGCCACTCTCACCTCAGGCACACCACGTACACTCACGTACTCCTCTGCCACCACCACGTACACTCCACGTACCACCACCACGTACTCACCTCAGGCACCACCACGTACTCCCACCTCTGCCCACCACCACATTACACTCACATGCTCACCTCTGCCACCACCACGTACCCACGTACTCACCTCCAGGCACCACCACGTACACTCACGTACTCACCTCTGCCACCACCACGCACTCACGTACTCACCTCTGCCTGCCATTGCCTCACATACTCACCTCAGGCACCACCACGTACACTCACGTGCTCACCTCTGCCACCACCACGTACACTCACGTACTCACCTCAGGCACCACCACCACCACGTACACCTCTCACGTACTCACCTCTGCCACCACCATGCACCCACGTATTCACCTCTGCCACCACCACGTGCACTGCACCACACACTCACTCACCTCTGCCACGGCCGGGCGTCTGACTTGGAAGTTGGTGTGACCTGTTTTCACCATCAGTCAGTTGGACCCAGGCCACCTGAGAGCCAGCCACCCTTGCGTGACCCGTCATGCGTCAGGTCACGAGGTTGTAGTCGCCGCCTTGGGGTCACCGTCAGGCATCGTGTATGATACCAGTCCGTCTGTTAGAGGTACTGTGTTAACTACTTCACTACTAATGGGGAGGTGCACTGTGTTAACTACTTCACTACTAATGGGGGGGGAGAGGTACTGTGTTAACTACTTCACTACTAATGGGGGCAGGGAGAGGTACTGTGTTAACTACTTCACACTACTAATGGGAGAGGTACTGTGTTAACTACTTCAATACTAATGGGGGAGAGGTACTGTGTGTCCTTCAATACTTGGGGGGAGACTACTTCTTCACTACTAATGGGGGGCGGGAGAGGTGCTGTGTTAACTACTTCACTACTGTGGGAAGTACTGTGTTACTACTTCAATACTAATGGAGAGGTACTGTGTTAACTACTTCACTACTAATGGGAGAGGTACTGTTAACTACTTCACTACTAATGGGGAGAGGTACTGTGTTCAACTACTTCAATACTAATGGGGGAGGTACTGTGTTAACTACTTCAATACTAATGGGGGGAGAGGTACTGTGTTCAACTACTTCACTACTAATGGGGGAGAAATTGTGTTCTTCTTCAATACTAATGGGGAGAGGTACTGTGTTAACTACTACTAATGGGGGGGCGGGAGGTACTTCACTACTAATGGGGGCAGGAGAGGCTGTGTTAGCTTCTCCACTACTAATGGGGGAGGTACTGTGTTAACTACTACTACTGGGGGAGAGGTACTGTGTTAACTACTTCAATACTAATGGGAGAGGTGCTGTGTTAGCTACTTCACTACTAATGGGGGGCGGGGAGAGGTACTGTGTTAACTACTTCACTACTAATGGGGGCAGGGGAGAGGTGCTATGTTAACTACTTCACTACTGGGGGCGGGGAAGTGCTGTGTTAATCCACTACTGTGGGGAGAGGTGCTGTGTTAACTACTTCACTACTAATGCAGGGGAGGTCACTGTGTTAACTACTTCACTGCTACTTCACTACTAATGGGGGCGGGGAGGTACAGTTGCTACTTCACTACTGTGGGGGGCTAATGGGGGCGGGAGAGGTACTGTGTTAACTACTTCACTACTAATGGGGGGCGGGGGAGGTGCTGTGTTAACTACTTCACTACTAATGGAGAGGTGCTGTGTTACTTCACTACTAATGGGGGCAGGGGAGTGCTGTGTTAAACTACTCCACACTACTAATGGGGGCGGGGAGGTGCTGTGTTAACTACTCCACTACTAATGGTGCTGTGGCTACTTCACTACTAATGG
Organism: Homarus americanus; assembly: GCF_018991925.1. Taxonomy (NCBI): domain Eukaryota; kingdom Metazoa; phylum Arthropoda; class Malacostraca; order Decapoda; family Nephropidae; genus Homarus; species Homarus americanus. The sequence goes on along the minus strand of NW_024745122.1, from coordinate 53,011 downwards.
GAGAGGTACTGTGTAACTACTTCACTACTAATGGGGGGGGCGGGGAGAGGCCTGTGTTAACTACTTCACTACTAATGGAGGGCAGGGAGAGGTACTGTGTTAACTACTCCACTATTGTGGGGATTAGAGGTGCTGTGTTAACTACTTCACTACTAATGGGGGCCAGGAAGTGCTGTGTTAACTACTTCACTACTAATGGAGGCAGGGAAAGTGCTGTGCTTTCACTAATGGAGGCGGGGAGGTACTGTGTGCTACTCCACACTACTAATGGGGGCAGGGGAGAGTGCTGTGTTAACTACTTCACTACTAATGGGGGGCGGGAGGTGCTGTGTTAACTACTCCACTACTAATGGGGGGCGGGAAGTGCTGTGTTAACTACTTCACTACTAATGGGGGCCGGGGAGAGGTGCTGTGTTAACTACTTCCTCCACTAATGGGGGCCGGGGAGAGGTACTGTGTTAACTACTTCACTACCAATGGGGGGCGGGGAGACTGTACTGTGTTAACTACTTCACTACTAATGGGGGGCGGGGAGAGGTACTGTGTTAACTACTTGAAAAAAACTGATCACCCTAACGAACAATTTGCTAAATTAAAATGTTAATATTCGAAGAAATTAACACCTACTGATGTGCCCTATTTGTTTCGAAGAGAGATAGGAAGGAACTGGTTCACAAATAGGGTGGTGGACGAGTGGAACAAGCTTAGCAACTTTGTAGTAAGTGCTGGAACGCTGGACAGTTTCAAAAAGAGGCTAGATAGATTCATGGAAGATAGAGAGTGGTAGTAACTCTCGACAGGAGCTGCCATGCACAGGCCAACCGGCCTATTGGAGACTCCTTATTTTCTTATGTTTTTATGTTCTTATGTTCACAAATCTGTCAATCACTTGCTTGACAATAATTATTTCCAGTTCCGTAATAATCAGAGATACAACTTAAGGCACCCAGAGCTACTAAGACCACCCCCCCCCCCCAAGTGCTCCTCTCAGTCCCAGACCTCCATAAACTATCATGGTGTGAAGGTGTGGAACAACTTACCCCCAACCAACCGTGGTAACATGTTCTTATTGCCACCATGCTATTGTACTATTCCAGATGATACTAAATGTTACATAATACTTCCTTGAGATAAATGTATAGTATATATCAGGTGCCTAAAAGAGAGCTCAGGTTCTCAACTGGCTCAGCCATGTTAATATTGTTATTATTATCCACTCTGTATCTGTGTTTTTTCTGGCTAAATAAACTGTTTCAATAACTAGTACTAAAAGGTGAAGACTTTCTTACCTGAGGTCCAGGACATATTAACTGTTCCTAAACTGACCTGTATAGCAGTAAGTGTACTGTATAGCTCTAAGTGACTTGTAGAGCAGGAAATAAGCTGTACCTGTATAGCAGTAAGTGAGCTGTACCTGTATAGCATTTAGTGAGGTGTATAGCAGCAGTAAGTGAGGTGTATAGCAGTAACTGACCTGTATAGCGACAGCCGTACAGCTCGACTCTCATACAGACAGTCCTCGGGTGGTCGCTGTAGGGGACAAACCTGACCCTGGCCGCTATGATGGGCGGACTTAACTGTGAGGTCTGGGCCAAGTAGGTGTTGCTGTTGCCCGCTAATAACTGTGGGAGAGAAGTGAGAGGTGAGAGAGAGAGAGAGAGAGAGAGAGAGAGAGAGAGAGAGAGAGAGAGAGTTACACCATGTAAATAACACAAACAAACAAACATTAAACCCATTATTGAGTCAGCACTGAGTCAGAGAGATAAAGTAATTATACCTTAAATATATATATTGATGTTAGTAAAATATTACATTCATATATACTGTACATACAAAAAAGTTGAGAGCCGTTGATTATATGTTCCAAGACACCAGAAACCTTGCCTTATTAAGTGTGAGTGTGTTTAATTTGGCCACACACACACACACACACACACACACACACACACACACACACACACACACACACGGTATATTTATCATCGTCAGAGTACAATCATATCTCCATAGCGAGACACAAAGATCAACTTCTTCTTCTTTCTCCATTACTCAGCCACAACCTCTCCATATCCTGCTTATGTGGAGGAGTGGAGGCGATGATGGAGGGGGTGGAAGAGTGTGGAGGAATGGAGGCGATGATGGAGGGGGTGGAAGAGTGTGGAGGAATGTGGAGGGAGAGTGACAGGCAGGTGTAGGTGTGGTGGTGAACAAAAGGCTTGATGTATACCCGCCTAGACCTTCCTCCCTTCACTTCCCTCCCTTCCCCCCTCCTGCCCTTCACTTCCCCCGTCCTTCCTTCACTTCCCTCCTGCCCTTCCTTCCCCTCCTGCCTTCCTCCCCCTGCCTTCCTCCCTCCTGCCCTTCACTTCCCCCCTCCTGCCTTCCCCTCCTGCCCTTCCCCCTCTGCCTTCCCTCCCCTCCTGCCCTTCCTTTCCTCCTGCCCTTCCTCCCTTTGCCCTTCACTTCCTCCCTCCTCCCTTCCTTCCCCCCCTCCTGCCCTTTTCCTCCTGCCTTCCCCCCTCCTGCCCTTCTTCCTCCCTCTGCCTTCCTCCTCCTGCCTTCCCCCCCTCCTGCCCTTCCCCCCCTCCTGCCTTCACTTCCTCCTCCGGCCCTTCACTTCCCTCTGCCCTTCCCTCCTCCTTCCCTTCCTTCCCTCCTGCCCTTCCCCCTCCTGCCCTTCACTTCCTCCTCCTGCCCTTCATCCCTCCTCCTGCCTCCTCCTCTTCCTTCCCCTCCTCCTGCCTTCCCTCCTCCCTGCCCCTTCAGTTCCTCCCCTGCCCTTCCTTCCCTCCCTCCTGCCCTTCCCTCCTCCCTCCCCCTTCACTTCCTCCTGCCTACCCTCCCTCCTGCCTTCCTTCCCTCCCCTGCTCTTCCCTCCCTCCTGCCCTTCACTTCCTCCCCTCTGCCCTTCCCCCCTCCCCCTCCCCTCCCTCCTCCTGCTCTTCCCTCCCTCCTGCATAGCTGTGTTTAACTCCTATATAGCTGTGTTTCCTCTACTAGCTGTGTTTCCTCCCTGCTTGTGTTTAACTCTACATAGCTGCGTTTCCTCTGCATAGCTGTGTTTAACTCTACATAGCTGTGTTTCTCTGCATGTGTGTTTCACTCTATAGCTCTGTTTCACTCTGCATAGCTGTGTTTTAACTCTCATAGCTGTGTTTAACTCTACATAGCTGTGTTTCACTCTACATAGCTGTGTTTCTCTACATAGCTCTGTTTCACTCTGTAGCTCTGTTTCCTCTGCATAGCTGTGTTTACCTCATAGCTTGTTTACTCCGCTGCACAGCTGTGTTTAACTCTACATAGCTGTGTTTCACTCTGCATAGCTGTGTTTAACTCTACATAGCTGTGTTTACTCACATAGCTGTGTTTCTCTACATAGCTGTGTTTCTCTATAGCTGTGTTTCCTCTATAACTCTGTTTCCTCTATAGCTCTGTTTCTCACATAGCTGTGTTTAACTCTACATAGCTGTGTTTCTCACATAGCTGTGTTTCACTCTGCATAGCTGTGTTTAACTCTACATAGCTGCGTTTCACTCTGCATAGCTGTGTTTAACTCTACATAGCTGTGTTTCACTCTGCATAGCTGTGTTTCACTCTACATAGCTCTGTTTCACTCTACATAGCTGTGTTCCTCTATATAGCTCTATTTCACTCTACATAGCTGTGTTTCACTCTACATAGCACTGGCCATCACTTCGTCTCACCAGAAGTGTTCAATACATGGACCCTCCTGCCTCTTCGTGTGTTACAGCACCTTGGGGTTTATCTTTAACTATCGTCCAACACCATAAAATATCGATCAAGTTCTACGTTTAAATTCCTTACAAACGTTTCTCTTATATTCATGTTTTTGTTTGTAATTATCGTCTGCTTGTGCCCTTCAATACCTTTCTTGTCCTGTCGTCTACAAGGGTTTAATATTTCTCAAAGTCATGTATGATTCTTACAGTCTAGATGCATCATTAATTATTATTTTTTTTTATGCCCCGTAACGAATGTGTAAGAAGGGTATAGAATGTAATCGTTGTTCGTCTGTCTGTATGTCTGTACGTCTGCCCTCACTTGTGTATTATTGTCTATTGTTGTGGTCTATCTATCTATCTATCTATGTACGTGGATATTTATGATTACATTTAACATGACATCAGAAGAACATCTTTATGACCTATTCTATGGCAGTTTTCTTTCTCTAGTTATTATTAAAGATTTTAATTCAGTGTACGAAAGCTCTGCGTCTGTTACCCATTTATCGACGATTATCCAATTCTTCGTCGTTTGGTTACACACACACACACGCACGCGCACACACCGCACACACACGCACACACCTCAGACGGTATCCTATAAATTGATTATTCATCTGTGGGGGATGCATTGGCCCTAGGGCGGAGGCTGCCCGCCCCTCTCCGTCCCCTCCTGCCTCTCCTCCCCTCCCTCCGTCCCTCCACCTCTCCTCCACCCCCTGACCCTGCTCGTCCCATCCTGTCCCCTACCTGCCCCCCACCCCTTCCTCCTCACCTCCCTCCCTCTCACGACCTTCCATTGTCTACCTGAAGGTGAAAGTGAAGGTCAACGGCTCCTTTTTATTTGGAGCTTTTTTTATAAATTTCTTGATTCTCAAATGATCTTAAATGAAGGTATTATCTATCTATCTTCAGTCTCTCTCAGCTAATTTTCATGAACAATTTCCACTGCCAACCATCGTCACCCACCAACACAGCTGACAGTGTTACAGTCAACCAAAGTCTTTAATTTCATCGAGGTAGATTTTGTTCACAGATCATGCGGTGAGTCAGTTCAATTCTCCTCCTTTATGAGTTTCACCAATATGGAACGTTTCATAAATATGTGACAACGATTGGCATTGGATGAAGTGGGCTTTTGTCTGCTCGTTATGAAAGACTCGTCGACGCTATTGGTGGATTGCATAATTTGTCTCCTCTTGTCAGGTTTTATGACTGGTCGATAAAAAAAATGACATGAAAGGCTCTCTGCTATTGGTGGATTGTATTATAGCCTCACATTACCGGGTTTTGTGAGTGGTCAATTGAAAGGCTCACTGCCATTGGACCGTGATGTTTCCTTTTTTTTTGTATTAGGAAGTTATGATTGGTAGAATGAAATAAGTGATCTCCTTTCGGTGAAGAGACTGTGATTGGTGCATTGTATTATTTGTCTTATTGCAATGTTTTGTGATTGGTCGACTGGAAAGTATATAATATGGGTCTAGTGGGTGTCACCATAACTATAAGTTGGTCAATGGTCCATGCCGGGCCACCAGTGGTCACAACTCACCTCCTCACCACGACCATCACTATAAGTGGTCCAGTGGTCATGCCGGGCCGCCACATCTGAATCTTGTAATGCTTGGGAACTCTTTACCTGACCGTTGCCGAACCTTCCTGGACCTCCACCTTGGGACCACGTGGAGGCCGCCGAGGTTGACCTCCAGGAACTGTGTGCTGGTAGACCATCTCCCTGGGGCAGGCGCCTCCTCCCAGCCAGCCGCGCCCTGACAAACACCACCATCGCACATTGTATTATTATACTGCTTTATTATACTCTGTTATTATACCTGTTGTTATTACCTATGTTATTATGCCTGCTTATTATCTTTATTCCCTGCTGTTATATACTGTCATTGTTATATTTATACCTGCTGTTATTATACCTGCTTTATTATACCTGCTGTTATTATACCTGTTATGTTTATTACCTGTTGTTATTATACCTGTTGTTATTATACCTGCTGTTTATTATACCTGCGTATTATACCTGCTGTTATTAACCTACTGTTGTTATACTGTTATTATACTTGTTGTTATTATACCTGCTGTATTATACCTACTGTACTGTTTTTATTATACCTGCTTATTATACTCATTGTTATTATACCTGCTGTTATTATACCTGCTGTTATTCCTGCTGTTATTATACCTGCTGTTATACACTGCTGTTATTATACTACTGTTATTATACTGTTATTATACCATATTATTATACCTGCTGTTATTATACCTGTTGTTATTATACCTGTTGTTGTTACTTTCTGTTTATTATACTGTTGTTATACTTTACTGTTATTATACCTGCTGTTATTATACCTGTTGTTATTATACCTGCTGTTATTATACTGCTGTTATTATACCTGCTGTTATTATACTGCTGTTATTTTATACATTTATATATTATTATACCTGATTATTTGCTGTTATTACACTTTTATTATACCTATATTATATACGCTGTTATTATACCTGTTGTTATACTGTTATTATACCTGTTGTTATTATACCTGTTGTTATTATACCTGCTGTTATTATATAACATTGTATACCTTATATTTAGTTATTTATTATACTGCTGTTATTATACCTGCTGTTATTATACTGTTATTATTATACTAACTGTTATTATATGTTATACCTCTGTTATTATACCTTCTGTTATTATACCTATGTTGTATACATATTTGTTATTATACCATGTTGTTATTCCTGCATTATCCTGCTGTTATTATACATGCTGTTAATATATATTATACCTGTGTTATTATACCTGCTGTTATTATACCTGCTGTTATTATACCTGCTGTTATTATACCTGCTGTTATTATACCTGCTGTTATTATACTGTTGTTATTACCTGCTGTTATATACGTGTTATTTACCTGCTGTTATTATACCTGCTGTTATTATACTGTTATTATACTTGCTGTTATTATACTTCTGATGTATTTATTTACTTATACCTGCTGTTATTATACCTGCTGTTATTATACCTGCTGTTATTATACCTGCTGTTATTATACCTGCTGTTATTATACCTGCTGTTAATACCCTGTTATGCTACTGTTATACATACCTGCTTTGTTTACTTGTTATTATACCACATTATACTGCTGTTATTATACCTGCTGTTATACCTGCTGTTATTATACCTGTTGTTATTATACCTGTTAATACCTGCTGTTATTATACATACTGTTATATTATTGCTGCTGTTATTAACTTTATTGTTATATACCTTACATTATTATACCTGTTATTATACTGCTGTTATATATGCTGTTATTATACCTGCTGTTCTGTTATTATACCTGATGTTATTATACCTTTATTATACTGCTGTTATACCTGCGTTGTTATACTTATACCTGCTGTTTATTATACCTCTGTTATTATACCTGCTTTTTTTATACTGTATATACGTTATTATACATATGATACTGTTAATTTATTATACTGCGTTACCTGCTGTTATTATACCTGCTGTTATTATACCTTAACGTTATTATACCTGCTGTTATTATACCACTTTTTACTGCTGTTTACTACCTCTTATTATCCTGCTGTTATTATCACTTTATTGCCTGCTGTATGCTTATGTTGTATGCACTGCTGTTATTATACCTGCTGTTATTAATACCTGCTGTTCTTGTATACCTGCTTATTATACCTGCTGTTATTATACCTGCTGTTATTATACCTGCTGTTTACTTATACACCTGTATTGTATGACCTGCTGTTATTATACACCTGTACTGTATACCTGCTGTTATTATACACCTGTACTGCTGTTATTATACTATTATGTATACTGCTGTTATACACCTGTACTGTATACCTGTTATTATACACCTTATGTATACCTGCTGTTATTATACACCTGTACTGTATACCTGCTGTTATATACATGCTGTACACTGCTGTTGTATACCTGTGTGCTGTATACCTGCTGTTATTATACACCTGTACTGTATACCTGCTGTTATTATACACTGTACTGTATACCTGTGTTATTATACACCTGTACTGTATATACACTGTTATTATACTATAACATTATTATACACTGCTGTATACCTGCTTATTTATTATACCTGTACTGTATACCTGCTGTTATATACACACCTGTGTCTGTATACCTGCTGTTATTATACACCTGTACTGTATATTATATATTACCTGTGCTTATCTGCTGTTATTATACACCTGTACTGTATACCTTGTTGTTATCACACATATGCCTGTATTATTATACACCTGTACTGTATACTGCGTTGTTATACACCTGTACTGTATATATGTTATTACACCTGTACTGTATACCTTCTGTTGATATACACCTGTACTGTATATATTGTTGCTATGCATGTATATATATGTTGTATACACCTGTATCTTATACCTGATGTTATTATACACCTGTACTGTATACTATAACTTTATTATACACCTGTACTGTATATAACTGTTATTATACCTGTATATATATATGTTATTATACTGTGCTATACACTGTATACACACTGCTGTATACCTGTTATTATACACTGCTATGTATACTGTTAATATACACCTGTACTGTATACCTGTTGTTTTATACACCTGTACTGTATACCTGTATTATACACATGTACACCTGTACTGTATACACTGTTGCTTTTATACTGTATACCTGCTGTTATTATACACCTGTACTGTATACCTGCTGTTATTACACCTGTACTGTATACCTGCTGTTATTATACACCTGTACTGTATACCTACTGTTATTATACACCTGTACTGTATACCTGCTGTTATTATACACCTGTACTGTATATCTGCTGTTATTATACACCTGTACTGTATACCTGCTGATGATATACGAGTTAACAGACGTATCACTCGCTCCAAATATTATCTTTACGTTTTTGTGTTTGACAATATGACACAACGGACGAAGGATTTTGACAACACCTCCGTGAAGACACTGTTTGGAGCGAGTACAGTACACCGTGTGACTCTCATCATAATACAAGATGAGAAATACAGTTTATACAGTTTATCTTACAAGTTACAGTAATATAAGGCCATAAGATCAATTGTGTTTGCAAATAACGTGAATTTAAACATAATTTGGATCCTATTGGTAAAAACCGAGGAATATCTTAGTTTTTATTGGTCGAAAAAGGCTGGATCTTCGTCTCTATTTGTCGAAAACGCCGGTACCTTGAATATGATTGGTTGAAAATACCAGCAAAACAGAGACAGAAATCCCTTAGTAAAAGACATACAGTATGCTAGGATCACCTGAACACAACCTAGCTTAATTCTCTGTTTATTTTGCTCTTCTTCATCTCATATTCTTTATTCTTCTTCATATGTTTAGTTAATCTTCCTCATCTTCCTTTACCCTTTTTTTTCGATCTGTTTCCTTCATTTGGCTTCTTTCTCTTCCTCTGTCATCACGTTTATACTTTACCACCTGATGGAGGATCACTCTCTCTTCTGATTGGTCGTTGTCACTCTAGTTAACGAGGTGACGAATGGATGACTCCCACTACGACCATTCACGTGCGACTTCTCATAATGGGATGACATGATTGGCTGGACACTGACACGTGATTGGCTGGTACACGCCCCTCCTGATGAACGACTGGACGATTGCCAGGAACTGTTATATGTGTGGTACAGTGGTGTGGTGGTACAGTGGTGTGGTGGTACAGTGGTGTGTGGTAAGTGGTGGTGTGGTGGTACAGTGTGTGGTACAGTGGTGGTGTGGTGGTACAGTGGTGTGGTGGTACAGTGGTGTGGTGGTACAGTGGTGTGGTATCAGTGGTGGTGTGGTGGTACAGTGGTGGTGTGGTGGTACAGTGGTGTGGTGGTACAGTGTGGTGTGGTGGTACAGTGGTGGTGTGGTGGTACAGTGGTGTGGTGGTACAGAGTTGGGTGGTACAGTGGTGGTGTGTGGTACAGTGGTGTTTGGTGTGAGTGGTGGTGTGGTGGTACAGTGGTGTGGTGGTACAGTGGTGTGGTGGTACAGTGGGTGTGTGGTGGTACAGTGGTGTGGTGGTGCAGTGGTGGTGTGGTGGTACAGTGGTGTGTGGTGGTACAGTGGTGTGGTGGTACAGTGGTGTGGTGGTACAGTGGTGTGGTGGTACAGTGGTGGTGTGGTGGTACAGTGGTGTGGTGGTACAGTGGTGGTGTGGTGGTACAGTGGTGTGGTGGTACAGTGGTGTGGTGTACAGTGGTGTGGTGGTACAGTGGTGGTGTGGTGGGTACAGTGGTGTGGTGGTACAGTGGTGGTGTGTGGTGGTACAGTGTGTGGTGGTACAGTGGTGTGGTGTGGTGGTACGGTGGTGTGGTGGTACAGTGGTGGTGTGGTGGTGTGTTGGTGTGGTGGTACAGTGGTGGTGTGGTGGTGTGGAGTGGTGGTACAGTGGTGGTGTGGTGGTACAGTGGTTTGTGGTGGTACAGTGGTGGTGTGGTGGTACAGTGGTGTGGTGGCAGTGGTGGTGTGGTGTGTTGGTGAGTGGTGGTACAGTGTGGTGTGGTGGTACAGTGGTGTGGTGGTACAGTGGTGGTGTGGTGGTACAGTGGTGTGGTGGTACAGTGGTGTTTTGGTACAGTGGTTGTGGTACAGTGTGTTTGGTACAGTGGTGGTGTGTGGTGTGTATTGATGGTGTGGTGGTACAGTGGTGTGGTGGTACAGTGGTGTGTGGTGGTGTTGTAGAGGTGTGGTGGTACAGTGGTGGTGTGGTGGTACAGTGGTGGTGTGTGGGTAGGGTACAGTGGTGGTGTGGTGGTACAGTGGAGTGGTACAGTGGTGTGGTGGTTCTGGTGGTGGTGTTTGCAGTGGTGTGGTGGTACAGTGTGGTGGTGTGGTGGGCAGTGGTGTGTTGGTACAGTGGTGTGGTGGTACAGTGGTGTGTGGTGGTACAGTGGTGTGGTACAGTGGTGGTGTGGTGGTGCAGTGGTATTGTGGTGGTGTGGTGGTACAGTGGTGTGATGGTACAGTGGTGTGGTGGTACAGTGGTGTTGGTGCAGTGGTGGTGTGGTGGTACAGTGGTGTGGTGGTACAGTGGTGGTGTGGTGAGTGGTGTGTGGTGGTACAGTGGTGGTGTGGTGGTGCAGTGGTGTGGTGGTACAGTGGTGGTGTGGTGGGTACAGTGGTGTGTGGTACAGTGGTGGTGTGGTGGTGCAGTGGATGGTGGTACAGTGGTGGTGTGGTGGTACAGTGGTGTGGTGCAGTGGTGGTGTGGTGGTACAGTGGTGTGGTGGTGCAGTGGTGGTGTGGTGGTACAGTGGTATGGTGGTGTACAGTGGTGGTGTGGTGGTACAGTGGTGTGGTGGTACAGTGGTGGTGTGGTGGTACAGTGGTGTGTGGTGGTACAGTGGTGTGGTGGTACAGTGGTGTGGTGGTGCAGTGGTGTGGTGTGGTACAGTGGTGGTGTGGTGGTGCAGTGGTGTGGTGGTACAGTGGTGGTGTGCATGTGTGGTGGTACAGTGGTGGTGTGGTGGTATAGTGGTGTGGTGGTACAGTGGTGGTGTGGTGGTACAGTGGTGTGTGGTGGTACAGTGGTGTGGTGGTACAGTGGTGGTGTGGTGGTACAGTGGTGTGGTACAGTGTTGGTGTGGTGGTACAGTGGTGTGGTGGTACAGTGGTGGTGTGGTGGTACAGTGGAATGGTGGTACAGTGGTGGTGTGGTGGTACAGTGATACAATAATACAGGTATAGAAAACAATAATACAGGCATCATAATACAATAATACAGGCATACATAATACAATAATACAGGCATACATAATACAATAATACAGGCATACATAATACAATAATATATATTACAGCAATACAGTAGTGTAATCATACAGTAGAGCTATAATAAAATAATACAGTTTTAGTACAGTAATTGTTAATACAGTAAAGTACATGGTAGAGCATAAGACACATTAGTAGCGACAGGTCAGGTCAGGTGAGCAAGGGAGCAGAGGTAGTTGACGATAGTTACTGTACTGTACCGAGCGCCACGTAATAAACCCAGTTCAACCGAAAGTGTCACCCTAAACAGCCCCATCTGACCAGTTTCGTATTTCATAACAACAATTACCCAGTTTTATTGACCTAATATGACCTAATCCCCAGTCATTATGGATGCTGACCTCCCGAGTGACGATAAACACTTAACGGCAGTGACAGTTACTCAGGGTCATTAACCTGTAGTGACCTAAGGCTTGGTAATCATCTCTATTGACCACAAACCTCACAATAAACGGATAATAATTACCTCATTCGTTCAACTTAACGCCTATGACGAGGGAGTCAGTGACCTCGAATGACGTAATTCTCTTTACTAACGTCGAGGGTAACCATAGTCGTAACACCCAACGACATCGTTAACCTCCACCAACTATACAACACAGGATAACAAGTATTGGTGCCAGAGGCGCTACACACCGCCTGGAGGCCAACAGTGGCACTACACACCTCTGGAGGCCAACAGTGGCACTACACAACGCCTGGGGCCAGCGGTGCACTACACAACGCCTGGAGGCCAACAGTGGCACTACACACGCCTGGAGGCCAGCAGTGGCACACACACGCCTGGAACAGCGTGGCACTACACAACGCCTGGAGGCCAACAGTGGCACTACACAACGCCTGGAGGCCAGCAGTGGCACTACACAACGCCTGGAGGGACAACAGTGGCACTACACAACGCCTGGAGGCCAACAGTGGCACTACACAACGCCTGGAGGCCAGCAGTGGCACTACGCCTGGAGGACAGTGGCACTACACCGCCTGGAGGCCAACAGTGGTACTCAACGCCTAGAGACCAGTGGCATACACAACCCCTGGAGGACTAAGTGGCACTACACAACGCCTGGAGGACAACAGTGGCACTACACACACCGTCTGGAGGCCAACAGTGGCACTACACACCGTCTGGAGGCCAACAGTGGCACTACCACTCCTGGAGGCAAACAGTGGCACTACACAACGCCTGAAGGACAACAGTGTCTACACACCGTCTGGAGGCCAAAGTGTCACTACACACCGTCTGGAGGCCAACAGTGGCACTACACAACTCCTGGAGGACAACAGTGTCACCACCGTCTGGGAACAGTGTCACTCTTGGAGGCCAACAGTGGCACTACACAACGCCTGGAGGCCAATAGTGGCACTACACCGTCTGGAGGCCAAAAGTGGCACTACACACCGCCTGGAGGCCAACAGTGGCACTACACAACGCCTGGAGGCCAGCAGTGGCACTACACAACGCCTGGAGGCCAACAGTGGTACTACACAACGCCTGGAGGCCAACAGTGGCACGGATTAATGAGGTAACAACTGACAAATGGAGAGTGAAGATGTCAAGACGATAAATAATGGGAACTAATGGACAGAGGGAATAATTAATGGTTAAAGGAGACGTGTTGATAACAACGGTCGAGGCACATGATACACTTATGTGATACACTTATGTGATACACTTATGTGATACACTTATGATATACCTATGTGATACACTTATGTGATACACTTATGATATACCTATGTGATACACTTATGTGATACTCTAATGATACCCTTATGTGATACTCTAATGATACACTTATGATACACTTATGTGATACTCTAATGATACACTTATGATACACTTATGTGATACTCTAATGATACACTTATGATACACTTATGTGATACTCTAATGATACCCGTATGTGATACACTTATATCATAATGTTATGTGGTACACTTATGATAAAATACCAAGGTGGTCATGTGATTATAATGACAATCTCTCTCTCTCTCTCTCTCTCTCTCTCTCTCTCTCTCTCTCTCTCTCTCTCTCTCTCTCTCTCTCTCTCTCTCTCTCTCTCTCTCTCTCTCTCTCTCTTCCACCACATTAAGGACATTTATAACAAGTGAGGAAATAAACTGAGATTATGTGTTAGTGTGTGGGGTCTCTCCTTCCTCTGTGTACTGTGCGTGGTGACGCTTGTTTCTTAACAGGTGTTCTTGTCCTGTTGTTTATTATGTGTTAGTGTGGCTGATCTCCTTCCTCTGTGTACTGTGTACGTGGTGGCCGCTTGTTCTTTACAGGTGTTCATGTCCTGTTGTTTATTATGTGTTAGTGGTCTCTCCTTCCTCTGTGTGTGCTATGCGTGGTGGCCGGCTTGTTTCTTAACAGGTGTTCTATGTCCTGTTGTTTTATTATGTGTTAGTGTAGCAGGTCTCTCCTTCCTCCCTCAATGGCCACTTGCTGTACGTGGTGACGCTTGTTCTTAACAGGTGTTCATGTCCTGTGTTTATTATGTATTAGTGTAGCCTGGTCTCTCCTTCCTCCTTGTACTGTACGTGGTGACGCTTGTTCTTGCTGGGTGTTCACGTCCTGTTATTTATTATGTGTGTTAGTGTGGCAGTTACTCTCCTTCCTCTGTGTACTGTACGTGGTGACGCTTGTTCTTAACAGGTGTTCATGTCCTGTTATTTTATTATGTGTTAGTGTAAGCGGGTCTCTCCTTCCTCATGTACTGTGCACGTGGTGACGCTTATTTCTTAACAGGTGTTCATGTCCTGTTGTTTATTATGTGTTAGTGTAGCGGGTCTCTCCTTCCTCTGTGTACTGTACGTGGTGACGCTTGTTCTTAACAGGTGTTCATGTCCTGTTATTTTATTATGTGTTGGGTATGGCAGGTCTCTCCTTCCTCTGTGTGTACTGTACGTGGTGGCCTTATTTCTTAACAGGTGTTCGTCCTGTTATTTATTATGTGTTAGTGTAGCAGGTCTCTCCTTCCTCTGTGTACTGTACACGTGGTGACGCTTATTTCTTAACAGAGTGTTCATGTCTGTTATTTTATTATGTGTTAGTGTAGCAGGTCTCTCCTTCCTCTGTGTACTGTACGTGGTGACGCTTATTTCTTAACAGGTGTTCATGTCCTGTTGTTTATTATGTGTTAGTGTGGCAGGTCTCTCCTTCCTCTGTGTACTGTCGTGGTGGCCTTGCAATTTATAACAGGTGTTCATGTCCTGTTATTTTATTATGTGTAGTGTGGCGGGTCTCTCTCCTTCTCTGTGTACTGTACGTGGTGACGCTTGTTCTTAACAGGTGTTCATGTCCTGTTATTTATTATGTGTGTTAGTGTGGCGGGTCTCTCCTTCCTCTGTGTACTGTGCGTGGTGACGCTTGTTCTTAACAGGTGTTCATGTCCTGTTGTTTGTGTAATAGTGTGGCAGGTCTCTCCTCTGTAGCTGTGCGTAAGTGACCTTGCTGGCAAGGTGTTCACGTCCTGTTATTTAATATGTATTGAGTGTGGCGGGTCTCTCCTTCCTCTGTGTACTGTCGTGGTGGCCTTGTTCTTAACAGGTGTTCGTCCTGTTATTTATTATGTGTTGGTGTAGCGGGTCTCTCCTTCCTCTCTGTGTACTGTGCGTGGTGACGCTTGCTTGTTCTTAACAAGGTGTTCATGTCCTGTTGTTTATTATGTGTTAGTGTAGCGGTCTCTCCTTCCTCTGTGTACTGTACGTGTTGACGCTTGTTCTTAACAGGTGTTCATGTCCTGTGTTTTATTATATGGCATGTTAGTATGTGAGTCTCTCCTTCCTCTGTGCTGTCACGTGGTGGCGCTGTTTGTAACAGGTGTTCACGTCCTGTTATTTATTATGTATTGTTAGTGTAGCGGGTCTCTCCTTCCTCTCTGTGTACTGTACATGGTGACGCTTGTTCCTTAACAGAGTGTTCATGTCCTGTTATTTATTATGTGTTGGTGTAGCGGGTCTCCTCCTTCCCTCTCTGTGTACTGTACGTAGGCCTTGTTCTTAACAGGTGTTCACGTCCTGTTATTTGTATGTGTTGTTAGTGTAGCCGGGTCTCTCAGCCTCATGTACTGTCGTGGTGGCCTTGTTCTTAACAAGGTGTTCATGTCCTGTGTTTAATGCTGTGTTAATGTAGCAGGGTCTCTCCTTCCTCTGTGTGTACTGCCGTGGTGACGCTTGTTCTTAACAGATGTTCATGTCCTGTTATTTAATATGTGTGTGTGGTTGTGGCGTTCTCTCTCCTTCCTCTACATGTACTATACGTGGTGGCAGCTTGTTTGTAACAGAGTGTTCGTCCTGTGTTAATGTCACTTTAGTGTTCTTGAGTCTCTCCTTCCTCTGTGTACTGTACGTGGTGACGCTTGTTCTTAACAAGTGTTTATGTCCTGTTATTTTATTATGTGTTAGTGTAGCGGGTCTCTCCTTCCTCTATGTGTACTGTACGTGGTGACGCTTGTTCTTAACAGGTGTTTCATGTCCTGTTGTTGTTTATTATGTGTTAGTGTAGCTGGTCTCTCCTTCCTCTGTACTGTGCGTGGTGACCTTTGTTCTTAACAGGTGTTCGTCTATTTATTTATTATGTATTAGTGTAACGGGTCTCTCCTTCCTCTGTGTGTGCACTGTACGTGGTGACGCTTGTTCTTAACAGGTGTTCATGTCCTGTTATTTTATTATGTGTTAGTGTGGCGGGTCTCTCCCTTCCTCTGTGTACTGTGCGTGGTGACGCTTGTTTCTTAACAGGTGTTCATGTCCTGTTATTTTATTATGTGTTTGGTGTAGCGGGTCCTCTCCTTCCTCTGTGTACTATACGTGGTAGCGCTTATTTCTTAACAGGTGTTCACGTCCTGTTATTTATTATGTGTTAGTGTTGCGGGTCTCCTTCCTCTAGCACTGTCGTGGTGGCCTTGTTCTTAACAGGTGTTCATGTCTGTTATTTATTATGTGTTAGTAGTGTAAGCGGGTCTCTCCTTCCTCTGTGTACTGTGCATTAGTGACGCTTGTTCTTAACAGGTGTTCATGTCCTGTTATTTTATTATGTGTTAGTGTAGCTGGTCTCTCCTTCCTCTGTGTACTGTACGTGGTGACGCTTGTTCTTAACAGGTGTTTCGTCCTGTTATTTATTATGTGTTAGTGTGGCGGGTCTCTCCTTCCTCTAGTAGCCCTGTACGTGTAACAGATGTTCATGTCCTGTTGTTTATTATGTGTTAGTGTAGCCAGGTCTCTCCTTCCTCTGTGTACTGTCATTGGTGGCCTTATTTCTTAACAGGTGTTCATGTCCTGTTATTTTGTGTATGTGTTAGTGTAGCGGGTCTCTCCTTCCTCTGTGAACTGTGCATTGGTGGCCGCTTGTTCTTAACAGGTGTTCGTCCTGTTATTTATTATGTGTTAGTGTAAGCGGGTCTCTCCTTCCTCTGTACTGTGCATTGTGTGGCCGCTTATTTCTTAACAGGTGTTCATGTCCTGTTATTTTATTATGTGTGTGTTAGTGTAAGCGGGTCTCTATTCCTCTGTGTACTGTACGTAGGCCTTGTTTGTAACAGAGTGTTCGTCCTGTTATTTCAATATGTGTTAGTGTGGCAGATACCCTCTCCTTCTCTGTGTACTATGCATTAGTGACGCTTGTTTCTTACCTTTAGTGTTTGTTCGTGTCTGTTGTTTTATTATGTGTTAGTGTAGCAGGTCTCTCCTTCCTCTGTGTACTGTACATTAGTGGCTTGTTCTTAACAGGTGTTCATGTCCTGTGTTTATTATGTGTTAGTGTATGGCAGGTCTCTCCTTCCCTCTCTCTGTGTACTGTACGTGAGTGGCCTTGTTCTTAACTGGTGTTCACGTCCTGTTATTTATTATGTGTTAGTGTGGCCAGTCTCCTTCCTCTGTGTACTGTACATGTAGTGACACTTATTCTTAACAGGTGTTCATGTCCTGTTGTTTATTATGTGTTAGTGTGAATTCTCCTTCCTCCTCTCTGTGTACTGTGCGTGGTGACGCTGGTGTTCATGTCCTGTTGTTTTTATTATGTGTTAGTGTAGCAGGTCTCTCTCCTTCCTCTGTGTACTGTCGTGGTGACCTTGTTCTTAACAGGTGTTTAAATGTCCTGTTATTTATTATGTGTTAGTGTGGCAGGTCTCCTCTTCCTCTGTGTGTACTGTACGTGGTGACGCTTGTTCTATTAACAGGTGTTCATCCCTGTTGTTTTATTATGTGTTAGTGTAGCGGGTCTCTCCTTCCTCTGTGTGCTGTACGTGGTGACGCTTGTTCTTAACAGGTGTTCATGTCCTGTTGTTTTATTATGTGTTGAGTGTAGCAGGTCTCTCCTTCTCTGTGTACTGTACGTGGTGACCTTGTTCTTAACTTTAGTGTTCACGTCCTGTTGTTTATTATGTGTTAGTGTAAGCGGGTCTCTCCTTCCTCTGTGTACTGTG
>NW_024745122.1:12500-30000 GCF_018991925.1 Homarus americanus | reverse complement strand
GCCAAGTGTCGATGATAATCCACGTCGGCCCTGGAAAGATGGATAAAAAAAGTTCGTGAGTGATGATGTAACTTAGTGGGTCTCTCTCTCTCTCTCTCTCTCTCTCTCTCTCTCTCTCTCTCTCTCTCTCTCTCTCTCTCTCTCTCTCCTTCTATAATTCAAATACTGCAAAAATTATCATATCATTATTATAAACACCTGTTCGTCATAAACATCTCCTTTGTGCATTTTTTTTTAATCTAAAGTTGTTATTTTTCATTCGTTCGGAGTAATGGCTGAAGATATCATCTCCGCCGTGACAACATCTCCACCAAAATTACCTTGGAAAAAAATCCCATGTAAACACAGAAGTAAACAATCATGTCGTGTACTCTGGAATTCTTTTTTTTTTTTAAATATCGAATTAAAAACTGTACAATGACACCATATACATGCAGGGTCCCTTGATGACGACCTCCATGACACCTTATACGTACAGGGTCCCTTGAAGACGACCTACCATGACACCTTATACATGCAGGGTCCCTTGATGACGACCTTCCATGACACCATATACATGCAGGGTCCCTTGATGACGACCTCCCATGACACCATATACATGCAGGGTCCCTTGATGACGACCTCCCATGACACCATATACATGCAGGGTCCCTTGATGACGACCTCCCATGACACCTTATACATGCAGGGTCCCTTGAAGACGACCTCCCATGACACCATATACATGCAGGATCCCTTGAAGACGACCTACCATGACACCTTATACATGCAGGGTCCCTTGAAGACGACCTACCATGACACCTTGCCATGCAGGGTCCCTTGAGACGACCTACCATGACACCTTATACGTACAGGGTCCCTTGATGACGACCTTCCATGACACCATATACATGCAGGGTCCCTTGATGACGACCTCCCATGACACCATATACATGCAGGGGTCCCTTGAACGACCCTCCCATGACACCTTATACAGTACATGCAGGGTCCCTTGAAGACGACCTCCATGACACCATATACATGCAGGGTCCTTTGAAGACGACCTACCATGACAACATTTACATGCAGGGTCAAGAAGACGACCTCCCATGACAACATTTACATGCAGGGTCCCTTGAAGACGACCTCCCATGACAACATTTACATGCAGGGTCCTTGAAGACGCTGACCTCCCATGACAACATTTACATGCAGGGTCCCATGAAGACGACACTCCCATGACAACATTTACATGCAGGGTCCCTTGAAGACGACCTCCCATGACAACATTTACATGCAGGGGTCCCTTGAAGACGACCTCCCATGACATTTACATGCAGGGTCCATGAAGACTGACCTCCCATGACAACATTTACATGCAGGGTCAGACGACCTCCCATGACAACATTTACATGCAGGGTCCCTTGAAGACGACCTCCCATGACACCATATACATGCAGGGTCCTTTGAAGACGACCTACCATGACAACATTTACATGCGGGGTCCCTTGAAGACGACCTCCCATGACAACATTTACATGCAGGGTCCCTTGAAGACGACCTCCCATGACAACATTTACATGCAGGGTCCCTTGAAGACGACCTCCCATGACAACATTTACATGCAGGGTCCCATGAAGACGGGTGCAGTATCGACTTGAGCGTCTCCCTGACAACTATTGATTCTGGTCAGTAATTCTGGGCTTGGTACCTCACCCAAGGAACCCCTGTAATTTATCCCTTCAACCTTCCATCCTAGGATTAAAACTCCCTCAGTCATTGGAAATATTATGTATTTTGCGATTCAGCGTCCAACCTGGGATTAAAACTCCCGGAGATACGTGCGTTCAACTTCCATACTGGGATTAAAAACATTAAATACCTCAATACTGGGAGTAAAACTGCAGCAGGTCAGAGAAGCCTTTAGAGAACTGTGGCTCAACTTAGTAATGAGAATTTCTGGTCGAGGAAACATCACTGCCACACGAGAGACAGCTGGGCGAGCAATGAATTATCGAACATCAACAACTAATAAAAGTTTTGAATGGAAAAACTGCAACAAATACCCAAAGAGTCGAGCAGCTGGCGATACAATAATTACCATCTCAAAATAATGGTGTTATCGTAGTCTGGAGCACAGGCTGAAGCGTATCTCCTGAAGTGACACATCAAGTCTGCTATCCTGTGATTATTGCGTGAATTATATCAAAATATATTATAAGGAAACACGATGGGAATTCACACGCACACACACACACACACACACACACACACACACACACATACACACACACATCCTTGACCACCTATTCGGCGCCTGCTCCTGTGCGGCAGCTGCCCTGGTCAATGTTGGCCCACTCCCCCAATTCCCTTCACTCAACCCCTCCTCCGGTCAATAAAATCCCACCAAAAGTGACAATTTCGTTTCGGAAAGGAAGGGGATCAGTGTTGAACAGTGATGAACAGTGTTTAGGCCAGTGAATTCAGCATTAGACAGTACCATTGAGAGCAGCGACCCACCAGTGAGATAAGCACCCCTGGGAAATGACCACCATCTTCTGACCAGGAGGTGCTAATGAGTTCACCAGAAGATGACATAACAGCGCTTAGCAGAAAGTGAGGTACTGTGACACCACCCCACACCACACGGTGTCTCCATGACCACGTGAGGTCCTTCATGTCAACACCCGAGGACGAGTCACGACACCACGTGGCCTATGTGAACTCAAATAATAGGGCAAGAGACCAGCCCGGGTCATCAACTGTAAACTATAATTTGTATGTTCAATTCATGTTCCTTCTCCTCTTAGTATGAAAGATTTTGTTAAACGATCCACCCACTCTATGTCTTTGTATGTAATAAGTAATTTCTGTCCAATGCATATTTTCAGCCTTTGGGCTACCGAACTTTTTCAATAAACCGTTAATTATTATTATTATTATTATTATTATTATTATTATTATTATTATTATTATTATTATTATTATTATTATTATTATTATTATTATTATTATTATTATTATTATTATTAAACGAGCGTACACTGAAAAGTAATGCTTTCTACGTTTATCTCCAGAACAGGTAGATGTAGGTAGGTGAACTGAGGTGCAGTCAGTATACAGTGTATGTTCTCCCCGCCCATTGTTAGGAATTTTCGTAGTTCTGCCACCAGAGGTCTCAGTCAACATGGCGAATGATGACTACATAATGTAAGGGCGATCATAGCAGCATGCAGTTATAGTGTGTCTCGACGGCAAAAAATATTCCACCTATCGGCATTTACCAGCGAATGAAAGACGTGTGTGGTGATAATTATGCAGCCGTGAGTGAGTACTGGACCCGCCAGAGTGCATGGTGAGCCACGAGTGTACTATCAACTGAAGCAATCAGTCGCTTTGGCTTTATCGTCTTGGACCGACCACCTACAGCCCTCGTCTGCCTCCATCTCAGGTCCACTTATTCCCTAAACTTAGCAACATCTTCGAGGACGACGTTTCCCTTCAGACAGTGAAGTTAAGACAGCTGTGAGGAACTGGTTCCGTCAACAAGGCACAGAGTTCTATCATGGTGCCATCGAGAACTGTTTGAGCGTCGGCAGAAGTGTGTGGACAACAGAGGTGATTGTGGACAGAAGTAACTGTGTCAAAATTAACAATAGAGTTCAATATAAGAAGTTGTGTTTGTTTCATTGTAATATAACAACTCGTTTCACAATTATAAATTAAGAAGCATTACTGTCCAGCACCCCCTCGTCCAGCACCCCCTCGTCCAGCACCCCCTCGTCCAGCACCCCCTCGTCCAGCACCCCTCGTCAGCACCCCTCGTCCAGCACCCCTCGTCCAGCACCCTCGTCCAGCACCCCTCGTCCCAGCACCCCTCGTCCAGCACCCCTCGTCCAGCACCCCTCGTCCAGCACCCCCTCGTCAGCACCCCCCTCGTCCAGCACCCCTCGTCAGCACCCCCTCGCCCAGCACCCCGTGGTCAGCTGGCCCTCGTCCAGCACCCCTCGTCCATACCCACCTGGCAGCACCCCGTCGTCCAGCACCCCTCGTCCCGCACCCCTCGTCCAGCACCCCGTCGTCCAGCACCTCTCGTCCAGCACCCCTCGTCCAGCACCCCTCGTCCAGCACCCGTCGTACTTACCCCTCGTCAGCACCCGTCGTCCAGCACCCCTCGTCCAGCACCCGTCGTCCAGCACCCCTCGTCCAGCACCCGTCGTCCAGCACCCGTCGTCCAGCACCCCTCGTCCAGCACCCGTCGTCCAGCACCCGTCGTCAGCACCCCCTCGTCCAGCACCCCGTCGTCCAGCACCTCGCCCAGCACCCCGTCGTCCAGCACCCCTCGTCCAGCACCCCCTCGTCCAGCACCCGTCAATTAAGCACCCCTCGTCCAGCACCCCGTCGTCCAGCACCCCTCGTCCAGCACACCCCCTCGTCCAGCACCCCGTCGTCCAGCACCCCCTCGCCCAGCACCCCCTCGTCCAGCACCCCCTGGTCAGTATATTAGTCATGTACATAATGGTGATACGATCTATAACTTAATAACAATATAACGCTATTATTAATCTAACTTAATTTATGTATTATTTGGTTACAATATAGCAGAAAAAGTCTTATATGAAGAAAAAATATTAATATATGTGAACGAATTTCCACGAGGATATAACGATAAAACCACAAAGTCATCCCAACTGGGCCACAATCACCAGTTGTGTTGCAAAACGTAATCGTAAATGTTATGAAAATCACAGATGTCCAAATTAAAACATTATTGAAACACCTTTCCAGAAATATAAAACCAATAACAGTGATAAAACTAAATTTAGCGCAAAGAACACACACGGGCTTGTACGTCCCAAGACACACGCAGGTAATTGTGGTTTAATCACCCTAAAAGTGTGGTGGTGGTGGTGGTGGTGGTGGCGGTGGCGGTGGTGGCGGTGGTGGTGGTGGCGGTTGGTGGTGGTGGTGGTGGTGGCGGTGGTGGTGGCGGCGGTGGCGGTGGTGGTGGTGGTGGTGGCGGTGGTGGCGGTGGCGTGGTGGTGGTGGTGGCGGTGGCGGTGGTGGTGGTGGTGGTGGTGGTGGTGGTTGTAGAGGGTAGGTGGGTCCTGGCGGTGGTGGCGGTGGTGGTGGTTGTAGAGGGTAGGTGGGTCCCCTGGCTATGCGACGCCTGATAAATGTTGGCCCCACGCTTGATCAATATACCGATTCTTCCTATTGACTGTTTCTCTCCTTAATGATGGACGCGGCGAGGGGTGAGGGAAAGGGGCACGTTAAAGGGAGGATATAGGGACGGGGAGGTAAGGGTGAGGGTAAAGGGGGCAGGTTAAAGGGAGGATATAGGACGGGAGGTAAGGGTGAGGAAAAGGGGCAGGTTAAAGGGAGGATATAGGACGGGGAGGTAAGGGTGAGGGTAAGGGGCAGGTTAAAGGGGGATATAGGACGGGGAGGTAAGGGTGAGGGTAAAGGGGCAGGTTAAAGGGGATATAGGACGGGGAGGTAAGGGTGAGGTAAAGGGCAGGTTAAAGGGGGGATATAGGACGGGGAGGTAAGGGTGAGGGAAAAGGGGCAGGTTAAGAGGATATAGGACGGGAGGTTGAGGGTAAAAGGTTAAAGGGAGGATATAGGACAGGGAGGTAGTGAGGGAAGGGCAGGTTAAAGGAGGATAGGACGGGAGGTAGGGTGAAAGGGGCAGGTTAAAGGGAGGATATAGGACGGGGAGGTAAGAGGGGGGGGCAGGTTAAGGAGGATATAGGACGGGGAGGGTAAAGGGGCAGGTTAAAGGGGGGGATATAGGACGGGGAGGTAAGGGTGAGGGGAAGGGGCAGGTTAAAGGGGGGATATAGGACGGGAGGTAAGGGTGAGGGTAAAGGGGGCAGGTTAAAGGGAGGATATAGGGAGGGGTGAGGGTAAAGGGCAGGTTAAAGGGAGGATATAGGACGGGAGGTAAGGGTGAGGGTGGGGGCAGGTTAAAGGGAGGATATAGGACGGGGAGGTAAGGGTGAGGGTAAAGGGGGGCAGGTTAAAGGGAGGATATAGGACGGGGAGGTAAGGGTAAAGGCAGGTTAAAGGGGGATATAGGACGGGAGGTAAGGGTGAGGGTAAAGGGGCAGGTTAAAGGGGGGATATAGGACGGGAGGTAAGGGTGAGGGAGGGGCAGGTTAAAGGGGGATATAGGACGGGGAGGGTAGGGTAAAGGGGCAGGTTAAAGGGAGGATATTGGACGGGGAGGTAAGGGTGAGGGTAAAGGGGGCAGGTTAAAGGGGGGATATTGGACGGGGAGGTAAGGGTGAGGGTAAAGGGGGCAGGTGAAAGGGAGGATATTGGACGGGGAGGTGGATATAATGGTGTATTGTGAGAAGATTGAACGCGAGATGGATGTTTATGTGTGTAAAAACGAAGCGCACACACACACACACACACACACACACACACACACACACACACACACACACACACACACACACACACACACACACACACACACACACACACACACTGTATATAATATTGTGAAACAAATTCCAGCATGATTATTATGGTTAACCACAGTGAGTCACTCGCCACCACAAAAGGTACATTAAGGAGCATCCCCCAGAAACATGGCATCTTGAGTCACTAAGAATTCCTGGAGGATCCTTCACGAGAGGGGGAAGAGCTCGGGAGTAGTATGAGATAGTCCGAAACAGCACAAGAATGTCCTCCTAAAAAGATGGAGGTATCCTACAGTACAAAAGACCAGGAACTATATTCTTCAAGATTCGTATTTCTCTTTTCTTCCAGACAGGGAAGTATGAGATGGTGTAGTCCAGTACAGTAGCATAGTGGTGACTGTTTCTCTATTACACACACACACACACACACACACACACACACACACACACACACGGCGAAATTGAAACTGGATGGAAAGATAAGTCAAAATAAAATACAAACGGTGTCTTCGTCCCTTCAACAAGCTGCCGCCATTACCATGTAAGAATGTCATCTGTGAACTCGGATGATCAGACATTCACTCATCATTTTTTATTGTTTAGTCCTAACTGGTGATGCGACGACGTAACTTTCTGAGACTTTGACAAGGACGATAGCCAAAACAACGTCGACATTGCTTTGGAAACTACAGTACCTAGATACTCCCACTTGTTTCCAATTACGGAGAAAAAGATTTGCATACGAATCCTCGACAACGGAGACTCGGAGTCCAGCTATTTGGAGAACGGAGACTCGGAGGCCGGCTATACAGAGATATATATAAGCTCCAGACTGAATATTGAGAGTCGACTTAGAAATATTTTTTTTATCGTTTACTGACAGATTAAAGTGACAGCAGGTGTAAGGGATCAGTAGCTGTCCTTGTGAGGTACTCGAGTTGGTATCTTAAGTGGTGACAGTGATCCAGTTCAACCAACACAGATAACAAACGTAAATATTAACAAAGCAACAAACTCACTACCATAGCAACTCACTTACCATTTAAAGTTGCCTTGCTCTGTCACTCATTGTTACTCTGTTACTCATCCTTACTGTCTCTCACTCTGTTACTAGCTAATAGACCCTCCCCGTTATTCATAACTGAGGAGGTGTGTTAGTATGTAATTAATCTGCATTATTATGTTATTTTTCTTGTGTTTTAATGAGAGTTTTATATCGATGTCGACTCTCCTGTTCTTAAGTCACTCTCCTGGTGCCGTCTGTGTAGTGATCAGACTAACCAACTTCATGTAAACTGTTTATGTATAATTAATGAAGAAAGTTACAAGGTTAAACGTACAGCCAGTAGAATCAAGAGGAACCGAAAGAGCAAAAAAAAAAAAAAAAAAACTTGTCTTAGGCTCGTTTTTCACAACTGGAAATAATTTACTGTTCAATAGAATTCCTGAGCTGTTTAGTTATTTCCCTGGATGTATATCTCCATAGGTAAAAAATAACTTGTTTTACGGTCCATCGCTAGATTGTTTCCCTTAAGTACTGTACCGTAGTTTACGAGATCACTAAAGATATAAACAACTTTACATAATATTAATATATACAACTAGAAGCTATATTTTCGAGATATATCTTCAGAGGGTAAAAATCACTTAAGTTTGATATATTCATTTATGCTTAACTAAATCTCCATAGCACAAAATATAACTGATTTAGTTAACCACAGCATCGTATAACATGGTCTCCTCTCTGGCTACAAACGTCATATTTTAGGTTAGTAGAAGTCTCCCGTCCGGTTACAAAGAGCGTCGTCTTGTTTACGGTCTGTGGCAACTCCTGAGTGCTCCTTTAGTGAAGACCAAGCCTCCAGCATCCTCTTGATTACCACATTACTGTCCCGGCCCGCCTCTACACGCGTGATAATCACTCGGAAACCAGCCATAAATGCGCCCTAGACGAGCCTGTGGCGGATATAAGGGGGCAGGACATGTAATGAAAGACGGGCGGGCGGAATTCCTTCTTCCTTTCCTCCTCCCCCATCGCTCCGGGGACAATGTTGAACGGGAGGGCTAATGGCGCGCTCCCGGGTCAATTTCCCACCATTTTTATAGCCGAGCGGGGCCTGTCAATTTTCCCGCGCTTTTTACAGCTCCCCTGGGGCTCCTAATGTACTTCTTCTCGCCGAGTTGTTGAGACGCTTCATCTATTTTATATGAGTTTACCCTCAGCAGCCAAATCATTTTCTTTCTTTTTGACGGGTTTATACGAGTCTGTCCTTGGTCCCACCTCATTTTCTTTTCCTTCTGGTGAGTTTTCAATGCTAACTCGTTATCATCATTTTGTTTACGTGACTTTTATCGCACATCTCTTAGAGGTGGATGGCCTCCTATTTTGTTTTGAGTTCTATTGTGCAGAGAATATGAGGCATCTCAGCTACTCCTTTCGGCTTTATAATTATTAACGTCGCATTCACATTATTTATCGACGTTAATATAAAACCTGAGCATCACCTCAGCTCATATCAACATTTAAATCAAGACCAAATGTTATCTGAGCGTCGATTAAACATTGTAACAAGGCCATATGCTTAGTTCCTTATGACCACCACCACCCCTCCACTACCACCACCACCACCCCTTCACTACCACCACCACCACCACCACCTCCACCACCCCTCCACCACCCCTCCACCACCACCCCTCCACTACCCGTCCAGAGAGGTAGATGGAGTGATCTGTCTTTTCTGCTGACTCCTGCGCCTTTACGATGGTGGTAGTAGGGCAGTGAAAGTGACACTGTTGATTGCAGAGGAAAAGGGGGCAATAAAGAGCCGAAAGGGCAAGGGGTAGTGTTGATCTTACTACTACTACTTTTTTTTTAGGCCTCCAGCCTCCCCCAATAGCCACACCTTTGCCGCCATTTTATTACCTTAAAATTAAATATCCTAATACATAAGTAGCTATCCTAGCTGTGTTGAGTTAGTTGAGCCGCAGATCTATGCAGCATTCAGTGACTGTTGCCTCATAGTCAATATCTGCAACTGTTGTCGGCTCTGGGGCCGATGCTCTCGTTCCCCTGAGGCAGAGCAAAGCCGACCGAAGGTGAGAGGACAGTCGACATCTCATCCAGGCTGTAACATAACTTCTGGGCTGCTGCTTCTGCTCGGATAACACCTCCACGAGTCTGGTGTAGAAACATCTTGCACTTGGTCCCATCCCAGCAGAGGTTGTGAACACCAGAGGAGTGAAGCTGCCTTGATCAACGTTCTGAATTCTCTCATCATATGCCCTTATCTTGTGGTTCTCGTTCCTCCTGTGTGCAGCATCGAGAGCTAAGTTACGGTGACATGCGGCCATGGGATAAAAAATCCTGATGTCAAAGAAGACTCGCTGTCCCCGCGTCCAGAATCCTCGAGCACTGACGTCAACACGGGCTTCGTTGGATGCGTTTGAAGTCCTGTGTTGGAAATTCTCACCGTCCAATGGAAGGAGGGTCGGTTCTACCATGACATATGAAGCCCCCTTTCTTGCACACCATGGCGCGATCGACTACCACTACTACTACTACTCTCACTGGATGTGTTTGTTGTTGTTGTTGTTGTTGTTGCTGTTGCTGTTGCTGTTATTGTTGTTGTTGTTGTTCAAGTGATCAAAAAATGAAACAGAAAGGTAGACGATAAATCAAATTCAAACAACAAACAAAGTAAAGAAAGGATTCTCTTGGTTTGGGAGAAGCTTTTTGAGAACTACTACTACACGTCATACAGATCATCAGGCAACACAAGCAGTGAATAAGACCCATTTAAGAGTTTCTCAGAAGGACATTAAAAGAGGGTATTGATGGGTGGGGGGGGCAGTAATCGTGTGAGGAGAGAATGGGTAATGGTGAGGGGAGGGGGGGGGAGGGAGGTTGGTCGTGCCTCTTGAAGGAGTTGGGGAATGTTGTGAAAAAAAGTATATGGGGAGACGAGGGATGGTGACACGGGGGAGGTTAGGTAGAGGGGAGGGAGAGAGTGAGGGGAAGGAGGCAGAAGGAAGGAAGAGAAATAAGGCTGAGAGAGAGAGAGAGAGAGAGAGAGAGAGAGAGAGAAGAGAGAAAAATATGGAAGAACACACACACACACACACACACACCGTCACTAGACCATTTGTGTCGTAGGTTCAACAGGAGATTCAGCTACATAGTTAACCCTGATGCTGTCACCTTATACCACCCACTCCTTCTACTTACTGCTCTAACCTTCCACTCACACCTATCACTGAACTCACTTAACCAAGGGAACAAGTACTCTCTCTCTCTCTCTCATGTATGTACTCAACAGTGAACTCTAACATTTGAGTTCATTCACCCTCATTATTACGTTAGGTTAGGTTAATGATCTTTTACCTGTATATTGTTAATTAAATCAGTGTGTCCAGCGACTTCACCTTTACTCTGTGTATGATATTGTTTGATTATATTATACTGACATACGTAGAAATGAACAACAATTATTATTATTACTATTATTATTATTATTATTATTATTATTATTATTATTATTATTATTATTATTATTATTATTATTATTATTATTATTATTATTATTATTATTAACTATTATTATATTATATTATTTTTTTTTTTTTTTTTTTTTTTTTTTTTTTTTTTTTTTTTTTTTTTTTTATTATTATTATTATTATATTATTATTATAGACCAAGATAATATAACAGACACTCACAAACATATCCAACAGCCATCACACACACACACACACACACACACACACACACACACACACACACTGATTCCTCCTATCATCCTGTTACTTGATAAGAATAATTCCCAATAATTCAAAAGGAAATGACGCTGATGAGAGGAGAGAGATTTCATTTCGGTTCTTGTTGACAATTTTCTTTTATTCCCTCCTCTCAATCTTTGTTTTTTGTTTCCTCTCCTCCTCATCTTTCTTTTCTCCTTCCTCTGCTTCCTTCCTTATCTCTCCCTCCTTAATCCTTCTCCTCTCTGTTCTTTCCCTCCCTTTCCCACTCTCTTCCCTCTTCCCTTTCTTCTTCCTTCTACTCTCTCTCTTCCTGGCTCCTATTTCCTCTCCTCTACCATCCTCTGTTCCTATCCTTTCCTCTCCCTTATTCCCCTGTCTTTCTCCTTCCCCTCTCCTTCCTTCCTTCCTCCTTCTCTCCGTTCTCTCCGCACTCATCACCTCCCTCTCCCTCTCTCTCTCTCCCTCACGCACGTCTCTCTCCTCCCCTCTCTCCCTCCGCACTCTCTCTCCCTCACGCACGCCTCTCCTCCCTCACGCATGCCTCCTCCCTCCCCTCACATGCCTCCTCTCTCTCCCTCACCCTCTCTCCCCTCCACGCCTCTCTCCTCACGCACGCCTCTCTCCCTCACGCCTCTCTCCCTCACCCTCTCCCCTCCCTCCCGCACGCCTCTCCCTCACGCCCTCTCTCCCTCACCCGCCTCTCTCCCTCCCACGCCGCCTCTCTCCCTCACGCACGCCCCTCTCTCTCTCCCTCCCACGCACGCCTCTCTCCTCACACTCTCTCCTCACACCCTCTCTCCCTCGCACGCCTCCCTCGCCCTCCCTGTTTGTTGCATCAGAACTAAAGTTACATTAAGAAATGATAAATAAACGTCTGGGTGGCTGAGTGTCACCGCAAATATACGTAGACCGAGCACCAGGTGGGGTCTGGCAGAGAGGAGTGGGGTGGATGTGGGGAAGAATGGGTGTGGAGTGAGAGATGAGTGGGGGTGAATGTGAGTGGATTGTGGATGGATGTGGAAGAGCTGGGTGGAGGTGTGGAATAGTGGGAGCAGAGTGGGGTGGATGTGTTGGAGAGAGAGAGAGAGAAGAAGAGAGAGAGAAGAGAGAGAAAGAGAAGAGGAAAGGTGTGTGTTAATGAAATAAGAAAAATAACCGGAGTTTCACTTTTATCATGATATAAATGGTGGTAGCTGCTTGTTGTTGTTGTTGTGGCTGAGAATTGTGGTAATGGTGGTAGGTTATAGTGGTAGCAGAAAGTGTATAGTATGGTGGTAGTGGTGGTGGTAGTTAACAGATTAGCTTACAAAAGGGTCGAATAATTTGAGTTAAGTGTTATTGGTGTAAAGACGAAAGTAATTGTCGTGTATTTTGTGAAGGAAGTAACATTAGCTGCCACCATCAACCTCAGTCGAGATCATTAACAAGTAATGGGTCAAGTAGAACACAATAGAGGCATAACTATCACCTTAGAGTTATCCCATAGTTGATTTTTCTTTCATATTTTCTCCATTATTGTATTTTCCCTTTTTCCCTTCTTCGTACATCTTTTCATTAAACTCTCTCTCTCTCTCTCTCTCTCTCTCTCTCTCTCTCTCTCTCTCTCTCTCTCTCTCTCTCCCTAATCCATATTTTTCATTTCTGTCATTATCATTCTGTCCTCCTCCTCCTCCTCCTCCTCTCCGACTCCTTTCATACGATAGTCTTTTTGTTATTTTGTCTTTTATCCACTTCCCCTCTTTTACCCTTTCTTTCTCATCCCTTATTCTTCCTTCTCCTTCCTCGCCTCCTTCTCCTCCTCCTACTCTCGACAATTCCTCTCCTCCTCCTTCTCCTCCTCTCCGAAATTCACCCTTCTCTTCTCCTCCTCCTCCCCCTCCACCTCCCCTCCTCCTCCTCCTCCTCCTCCTGACAATTCCCCAAGCGCCTCTTCCACTAGGGAGAAACAGGCTTTTACCTCCGCCTTCCCTTCCTCTCCCTTCCTTCCTCTCCCTTCCCTCCCTCCCTCCCTCCCTCCCCTCTCCACCATCTGTGTCTCTCCCCTCCATGGGACGGAACAGGCGGCGAAAGGCGTGCCATGGATTAGTGGGGCGTGTGAGGTCGGCATATGTGGGCGTGGGTGGGCGGGTGAGAGTGAAGAAGGATGTGGGAGAGTGAGGGAGTTGTGTGTTTTGTGTGTGTGTGTGTGTGTGTGTGTGTGTGTGTGTGTGTGTGTGTGTGTGTGTGTGTGTGTGTGTGTGTGTGTGAACGGGCGACAGATAAAACGCGTTCCTATCTTGTATAATGTAGCGTCAGAAGTTAGGTTAGGTGAGGTTAGGTTTAGGTTAGGTTGAAGTTACGTTACGTTACGTTACGTTACTGTCCGCACATTACGTTATAATACCTGATGAAATTATTAAAACTTAAAAACAAAATTCTCCATTATAATTTGTCTACTGAACGGCGCTGGTCACTACGGTCGCGTTTTAGTGGGATTTTGAAGCATTTTTTTGTGTTTAAATTAATGACCACCTGAAGATTCGGAGTCTTTCAATTGTCTTCACCTGAATATTAACGACTCTAATAAGCTGGGATGTCAATATGAAATAAGCTAAGGTGTGTAGCCTTCAAGTGTATTAGTCAACTACGAGAAATAATCACGGTGGTAACCTTTGAGAATCGGCATAGTAATTAATACCCCGTCCATTTATAAACAACATGCATAAAATAAAAGTAATTCGTATCGCCAGTTATTAAATATTAACCTCTCTCACAAAGAGTTCTCGTTTTCTTCACCGTCTTAGATACGAAAAAATTTGAGGAGAGACTTGATTAAATTTCACGATGATTTTTTTTGTTTTACTTTCTTTTGATCAGTTACCATTTAGTCATCAATTATTACTAAAAAAAGACTATAGCACGATGTTCGTTTTAGTTCTCAGATAATGTTAGATAGTTTAAGTCTCCTTTAATGTATGTCGAATAGGCCCCAGTCCTTGTAGGCCCCAAGGCTAAGGCCAACTATAACCTAGATTGATCTCCCCAGTTAGGTTGAGGAGCTGTGGTTAGATTTGGTCAGGTCAGGTCAGGTTAGGTTAGGTTAGGTTAGGTTAGGGGCCCAGTAGTCTCAGGTCTCCTTAGGTCCACACAGATACTCGGGCAGGTCTGTAATGGTCTTTGGTCTCTGTGCTAGACGTAACATTGTTAAAAAGGTCAGAAAATACGAGAGGAACGCTGGGAGGGATCAGTGTAGGAAGCAGGAGGGAGAGGGGGAGGGAGGAGGGAGGAGAAGGGAGAGGAGGAAGGGAAGGAGAGGGGGAGAGGGAGGAGGGAGGAGGAGGAGAGGGGGAGGGAGAGAGGGAGGAGGAGGGAGGGAGGAGGAGGGAGGGAGGAGAGGGAGGGAGGGAGGGGGAGGGGGAGGAAGGGAGGGAGGGAGGGGGAGGAGGAGGGAGGAGGAGGAGGAGGAAGGGAGGAGGAGGAGGGGGAGGAGGAAGGAGGAGGAGGGGGAGGAGGAGGGAGGGAGGGAAGGGAGGGAGGAGGAGAGAGGAGGGAGGAGGAGGAGGGAGGAGGGAGGGAGGGAGAGGGAGGGAGGGAGGGAGGGAGGAAGGGGAGGAGGGAGGGAGGAGGAGGAGGAGGAGGAGGAGGAGGAGGGAGGAGGAGGGAGGGAACCTAAAGGAAAGAAAGAGGGAGAATGAAAGTGGGAAGAAGGAGGGAGTTAGGAGTTACCAAGATTGGGAGGAGAATTGGGAGGAAAGAATAGGGTGTAGGAAGGGAGATGGGAAGGAGGAGGGAGGATCACAATAAAGGTGGGTTAAGGCAGGAGACTAATAAATAAGAACAAATAGTATAAAAGGAGAAAGAGAGAACTGATAAAGATAGTGGAAAAACAAAACAAAATTTATATCAAAATAACCTGCAGTCATTAACAATGTTGATATAACACGGAATAAATATACACTATAATAATGTACCTACACAGGGACTTTTAGATCACCTTATTATTACGAATTCTTTAAGCAATGAAGTGAGAGAGAGAGAGACAGACAGACAGACAGACAGACAGACAGACAGACAGACAGACAGACAGACAGACGAACGAACAGACAGACAGACAGACAGACAGACAGACAGAGGCACTATCAAGGGGGGAGGAGGAGAAACACAATAGAATAACGATATAAAAGCCTCAAACATCGTGAGGTAACTCGGAGAGAGGCCACTAGACTACATTACGAGGGAGAACTGTTACCCTACTGTGAGGGATGGGGGAGGGGAGGGAGGAGGAGGGAGGAGAGGAGAGGGGAGGGGGGAGAGGGATGGAGAAAGGTGGGAGAGGGAAGTGAAGAGGTGGGAGAAGGCGGCGTTTTTTAGAGAGGAAGGGAAGGATATTGAGGAAAGGGGTGGAAGAGGAGGACACAAGGATTACGATTGGGGAGGGAAGGAGGAGGAGGGAGGATTGGTTGCTTCTCGGTTCCTCACCCCACCCCTCCCACAACTCTCCATCAACATGAACCACACAATACCATTCCATCTCCACCCTTCATGACTCCTCTCATACACCCTCCCTCCCTTTCTCCCTCCCTCCCCTCCTCCCTCCCTCAGTCCCTCCCTCCCTCACCTCCAAGAATACATTATTGTACAGAAAGTCCATCTTCCCTTTAAACAGAAAATTCATCTCTCTCTCTCTCTCTCTCTCTCTCTCTCTCTTCACTACAAGTTTATACTTGAAATTCCCTACTTTCTCTCCTTTGCCAATGAAGATATTTTTTATTGTCTCTCTCTTCCTCTTCCCTCTCTTCCTCTTCCCTCCTCTTCCTCTTCCCTCTCTGTTTCCTCTTCCCTCCTCTTCCTCTTCCCTCCTCTTCCTCTTCCCTCCTCTTCCTCTTCCCTCTCTTCCTCTTCCCTCCTCTTCCTCTCTTCCTCTTCCCTCCTCTTCCTCCCCTCCTCTTCCTCTTCCTCCTCTTCCTCTTCCCTCCTCTTCCTCTTCCCTCCTCTTCCTCTTCCCCCTCTTCCTCTTCCCTCTCTCTTCCTCTTCCTCTCTTTTCCTCTTCCCTCCTCTTCCTCTTCCCTCCTCTTCCCTCTTCCTCCTCTTCCTCTTCCCTCTCTTCCTCTTCCTCACCTCTTCCTCTTCCCTCTCTTCCTCTTCCCTCCTCTTCCCTCTCTTCCTCTTCCCTCTCTTCCTCTTCCCTCCTCTTCTTCTTCCCTCCTCTTCCCTCTTCCCTCCTCTTCCTCTTCCCCCCTCTTCCTCTTCCCTCTCTTCCTCTTCCCTCCTCTTCCTCTTCCTCCTCTTCCCTACTCTTCCTCTTCCCTCCTCTTCCTCTCTTCCTCTTCCCTCCTCTTCCTCTTCCCTCCTCTTCCTCTTCCCTCCTCTTCCTCTTCCCTCCTCTTCTCTTCCCTCCTCTTCCTCTTCCCCCTCTTCCTCTTCCCTCTCTTCCTCTTCCCTCCTCTTTCTCCTTTCCCTCCTCTTCCCTCTCTTCCTCTTCCTCCTCTTCCCTCTCTTCCTCTTCCCTCCTCTCCTCTTCCCTCCTCTTCCTCTTCCCTCCTCTTCCTCTTCCCTCCTCTTCCTCTTCCCCCCTCTTCCTCTTCCCTCTCTTCCTCTTCCTCCTCTTCCCTCTTCCCTCCTCTTCCCTATATTTCTCTTCCCTCCTCCTTCCTCCTCCCTTCCCTCCTCCATCACCCTCCTCTTCTCTTCCCTCCTCTTTCTCTTCCCTCCTCTTCCCTCTTCCCTCCTCTTCCTCCTCCCTCCTCTTTACCTCATCTTCTTCCTCCATCACCTTCACTTCTTCCTTCACCCTTCCTTATCTTCCCTCCCCTCATCTCTTCTTCCCTTCACCTTCCCTTCACCTCTCTCCTTCCTTCCATCCTCCCCTTCACCTTCCCTTCACCTCCTCCCCTTCCCCTTCATCCTCCCCTTCACCTCCTCCCTTCACATCCTCCCTTCACCCCTTCCTTCACCTCCTCCCTTCCCTTCACATCCTCCTTCACCTCCTCCTTCACATCCTCCTTCACCTCCTCCCCTTCACCTCCTCCCTTCACCTCCTCCCTTCCGCATCCTCCTTCACCTCCTCCTTCACCCCTCCCTTCACCTCTTCCCTTCCTCTTCCCTTCACCCTTCCCTTCACCCCTTCCCTTCACCTCCCACCCCTTCACCTCCTCCTTCACCCCTTCCTTCACCTCATCCCTTCACCTCTTCCTTCACCCCTTCCCTTCCCTCCTCCCCTTCACCTCCTCCCCTTCACCTCCTCCCCTTCACCTCCTCCCTTCACCCTTCACCTCCTCCCTTCCTCTTCCCTTCACCCCTTCCCTTCACCTCCTCCTTCACCTCTTCCTTCACCCTTCCTTCACCTCCC
>NW_024745122.1:5000-7500 GCF_018991925.1 Homarus americanus | reverse complement strand
AGGGAACAGCAAACCAAATGAAAGCAATGTGGTTTTGCTCCGTAACAAGGCTAATAAAAGTACTTGGGTTCAACTTACCAAAGAGGTGTTGGTTACCAAGACTAGCGAGGTCATCCTAAACTATCTTGCTCTTGTGAGACCACACACTGGACTATGCAGTTCAGTTCTGGTCACCATTGCAAGAATGGATATAGAATCCTTGGAAAAATTCAGAGGGAAGATAGCCAAGACTAATCCGGACATTAGGGAACCTTGAATATAGAACGGGCTAAGAAAGCATCTTAATTTGCACTCCCCTCGAGGGCAGTAGAGCGAGGGGCGACCTGATATGAGGTGTATAAGTGGAAGGCAGGGGGCTAAACAAAGGGGACATTACAAAAGCAAACTATCCAGCCAGGGCAGGAGCTCGTAACAATGGTTTAAATTAGACAAATTTAGATTTGAGCGTGAAATCAGTAAACACTGGTTTTGGAAACAAGTAGTGGATGAATGGAACAAGTTGCCAAATATCATCATTAACTCGAATACGCTGGATAGCTTCAAACATAGAGTTGAATGGATATATGAGCAATAGGGGTTGGAATTGTAAACAGGACTGCCCACCTTATGTAGGTCCATCAAACCCGCTGCAGTTTCCTCCATTCTTATGTTATTTTGTTCTTAACTCACACCTCTTATATTGTTTACACGACTCAATAAAACATCTCTTATCTTCTCCTTTTTGATCTTTTTCTTTCTTTATTTCTTCCTTTTTTATTTTGTTCTTAACTCACGCTCTTATATTGTTTTAAATGACATAAAGTAAACACGTCTCTTATCTCTTTCTCCTTGATCTTTTTTTTTTCTTTCTTTTTATTCTTTCCTTTTTTTACTTTGTATCGCTTCGTCTCCTATTCGTCAGTTATGTTATTCCTCTTCTCTCAAAATCTTCCATAAATTCTCATCACTTTGTTACTCATATTTTACCTCTTCCTTCCCCTCCCATCTCTTCCATCTCTCTCATCATCCTCTCCCCATCTTTTCCATCCTTCTATTCCTTCTTTCTTGAGTTTTATCTGCGTCCGTAAGCTCCATGTCTGCCAATCCTGAATGACAAAAAGAGAAGTTGATCCTACCCCCTGACCTGCCCACACTACTGTACCCCTGACCTGCCCACACTTCTGTACCCTGACCTGCCCACACTACTGTACCTTCGACCTGCCCACACTACTGTACCTCTGACCTGCCCACACTACTGTACCCCTGACCTGCCCACACTACTGTACCCCTGACCTGCCCACACTACTGTAATTTTGCCTTACTGTTGACTGACATGATGTGACTGACTGAATCTGTGTGCATACTGACCTGATTCTACTGTAACTGTACCCCTGACCTGCCCATTAATACTGTACTCTGACCTGCCACATACTGTACTTTGACTGCCAACTACTGACCCTGACCTGCCCATACTTTATGACTGCCCATACTGTACTCTGACCTGCCCACCTACTGTACCCGACCTGACACTGTTGACCACTATTCCTGACCCATGACCAAACACTCATCACTATCGGACCTTATCATCACATCTTCATATAATTATTTTTTCGAATTTTTGTTTGTATGTTTCATCTTGTTTTATTTGTATTGTATTATTTATTACCTTTCATCTCTTATTCTTTCTTCTGTTGCCTTTTGTTTTTCATTATTTTTCATTTGTTTTGTCGCTTCTTTGGAGATGTTTATGTTTTGGTGTTTTTTATTGACGTATTTACATTTTTCTTATTTTTTTCTTTGATTTTATTGTCCCCAGAGTCAGAGTAAATGATTTTGTCAGCCATTCAGAGTCCAGGTGAATGATTTTATCAGCCAATCAGAAAACAGGTGAATAATTTTGTTAGCCAATCAACGTCGAGCATTTTTTTCCTATTCAGCAAATCAACGTCAATGTGAATGATTTCGTTAGCCAATCAGAGAACAGGTGAATGATTTTGTTAGCCAATCGTCGCCAAAGAGAATACATTTTTTTCAGCCAATTAACGCCAAAGAGAATTATTTTTTCCGCCAATCAACATCAAGGTGAACCATTCTACCCAGCCAATAGCGACTGTACTGTAGACTTAACCAATTAAAATTCTAATCCTCCGACTAACCACTACACAACAGGAACCGCTAATCACCATTCCCTCCCTCCCTGACTTAACCGCCACACACCCACCACACCCCCGACACACACCCCACACCCTTCCCCACCAGATGACCCCTCGTGACCTTTGACCCCAGGTGAGTTGAGGGCCGCGACGCCTTTTCGATTGATTGCTCAGGTGAGAAAAAGCGTCCCATCGTGGCGTGATGTTGGTGCTTCGTGACTCAAAGGGAGAGGAGGCGAGTGGAGGGGGGGGTGAAGGGGGAGGGTGAGGTGAGGTGAAGGGGAGGGGGTGAAGGGGGAGGGTGAGGTGAGGTGAAGGAGGAGTGATTGGAGGAGAGTGGAGTGAGGAAATTGAGGAAAGAAATGGTA
>NW_024745121.1:10000-14768 GCF_018991925.1 Homarus americanus | reverse complement strand
CACTATATTACATTGAATGTGACACTGTCAAAGACTTCGACCACCTGACTATTGTATCATAACTTTGTAATTACTACATTGAATCCCAGGGTTGTGAGAGACATTCTTATTTATCCCTTTGCTAGCCCACTGATTAGTCTTCAATTGAATATGACGTCAATGTGCATGAACCACTGTCACCATGGCAGTGAACAGTGACATCACCCACATGACTCCTGATCTCTCTCTCTCTCTCTCTCTCTATATATATATATTATATATATATATATATATATATATATATATATATATAAAATCACACGGGAAAGAAACACGGGCTCCGTTGTTTCCCTTTTTATCCACATTTTCATTGTGAATCTACATAAAATATATATATATATATATATATTAAAAAAATCATGATGTATTTCTTTTTGCATGAACCTCTGTTCTCACAGTAGCGTGGAAATGCCTCAGTGTCAAACCTGACTGAATTACTCAGAATAGGCAAATGTACTCCAGCTTTGTCAATAAATTTGAAGCTAAACTAAAGCTCAGCAAGAGGGCAGGCAGTCTTATCACTAGTTCCAGTAGACACCTCACATAAGTTCTCATATATAAGTGTACTCAAGACACTTCCCTGTTGAAAACATAATATAATCTCAACAGACTAAGTACCAGTGAAATTATATTTTCTAAAAATAAAAAAAAACCAGCAAGTGTTTATTTCAGCCCAACCGTAAGTTCCAACTTTGAAAACAAATAATGTATGCAAAAACTACACAATTTTGTAAGTGGTGAGTGTGGGTAGATATGTGGGCTGAATATGTGTAGGCTAGATGTGGGCTGGGAATATGTGGGTCAGGTGTGTTTTCAGAACACACACACACACACACACACACACACACACACACACACACACACACACACACACACACCTCACACTCCTGTTGTTGCTTGTTATTTTTCTTTTTTCTTTATTTCCTTCTCTAACAATATTAATCTCCAGCCAGACCACAATGGCAGACGCAATTGCCCAAAGACTACGCTTGGCAAGAAATGCAACCGTCATCCATCCTGACCTTGAAATAGTACGCCGTCCCGTAAACTTACATATTTTCCTCGTAAATAAAATAGTTGATAATACTTCAAAGAAACATATGGAAACAGAAATTTCTTCCACTCTGTTTTGCATTTTCCACATTTGATAAAAATTTTACACATTTCGCTGCCACTCAAACACACACACAGCTAGTCTATACTATATTAAATAAAATTCTCTCTCTTCTTATCCTCTTCTGTCTCTCCATCTTCATTTTCCTATTTTCTCCCCCTACCTTCCCCTCCATCTACACCCTCCTCATCTTTCTTTGCTTTTCTCTTCCTCCTCTCTTCTTCTCTTCTCCCACCTTCTCCTACTCCCTCTACCTTCACCTACTCGTCTTCCTCCCATCCCTCCTGTTCCTTCTCCCCTACCTCTACCTCTCCTCCTTTTCCTCCATCCCCTCTCCCTCCCCCTCTTCCTCTTCCCCCCATCCTCCTCTTTCTTCCTCCTTCTTCCTCATCTTCCCCCCATCCTCCTCCTTCTCCTCACACCTCTCTTCCTCACCTCTCTTCCTCTTCCTCCCCATCCTCTTTCTCTATTCCCCCCTCTTCCTCTTCTCTCCTCTTCCTCCCCATCCTCCTCTTTCTCCTCTCCCTCTCTTCCTCTTCCTCCCCATCCTCCTTTCTCTCTCCCTACTCTTCTCTTCCTCCCATCCTCCTCTTTCCCCTCCCCTTCCCTCTTCCCCCATCCTCCTCTTTCTCTCCTACTTCACCTACTTCCCCTTCCTCCCATCCTCCTCTTTCTCCTACTCCCTACTCTTCCTCTTCCTCCCCATCCTCCTCTTCTTTCTCCTCTCCCCTACTCTTCCTCTTCCTCCCCATCCTCCTCTTTCTCCTACTCCCCTACTCTTCCTCTCTTTTCTCCTACTCCCCTACTCTTCCTCTTCCTCTCCACCTCCCTCTTCCTCCTACTCCACCTATCTTCCTCCCCCATCCTCCTCCTTCTCCTACTCCCCTACTCTTCCTCTTCCTCCCCCCTCCTCTTTCTCCTACTCCCCCTACTCTTCCTCTTTCTTCTCCTACTCCCCTACTCTCCTTCCTCTCCACCTCCCTCCTCCTACTCCACCTATCTTCCTCCCATCCTCCTCTCTTCTCCTACTCCCCTACTTTTCCTCTTTCTCCTACTCCCCCTACTCTTCCTCTTCCTCCACCTCCCCTTCCTCCTCTCCACCCTTCCTACCTCCCCATCCCTCCTCTTTCTCCTACTCCCCTACTCTTCCTCTTCCTCTCCACCTCCTCTCCTACTTCACCTACTTTCCTCTTCCTCCCTATCCTCCTCTTCTCCTACTCCCCCTACTCTTCCTCATCGTCAGTAATTCCTCTCTAATAATCCTCCTGCAATACCTCACGTAATTACCCAAGAGAAGTTAAAGCGTCCTCAGGTCGTCATGGTAACCTCCCTGTGATAAGCCAACCAGCTGACACCACCACAACAGTCTACCACCGTCACTATAAACTCACCTGACACCACCACAACAGTCTACCACCGTCACTATAAACTCAGCTGACACCACCACAACAGTCTACCAC
This sequence comes from Homarus americanus, assembly GCF_018991925.1. Taxonomy (NCBI): domain Eukaryota; kingdom Metazoa; phylum Arthropoda; class Malacostraca; order Decapoda; family Nephropidae; genus Homarus; species Homarus americanus. The sequence goes on along the minus strand of NW_024745121.1, from coordinate 12,155 downwards.
CGTCACTATAAACTCACCTGACACCACCACAACAGTTTACCACCGTCACTATAAACTCACCTGACACCACCACACACCAGTCTACCACCGTCACTATAAACTCACCTGACACCACCACAACAGTCTACCACCGTCACTATAAACTCACCTGACACCACCACAACAGTCTACCACCGTCACTATAAACTCACCTGACACCACCACAACAGTCTACCACCGTCACTATAAACTCCACCTGACACCACCACAACAGTCTACCACCGTCACTATAAACTCAACTGACACCACCACAACAGTCTACCACCGTCACTATAAACTCACCTGACACCACCACAACAGTTTACCACCGTCACTATAAACTCACCTGACACCACCACAACAGTCTACCACCGTCACTATAAACTCACCTGACACCACCACAACAGTCTACCACCGTCACTATACTCACCTGACACCACCACAACAGTCTACCAACCGTCACTATAAACTCAATTGACACCACCACAACAGTCCAACCCCGTCACTATATACTCACCTGACACCACCACAACAGTCTACCACCGTCACTATATACTCACCTGACACCACCACAACAGTCTACCAGTCACTATAAACTCAGCTGCACACCACACGAGTCTACCACCGTCACTATAAGCTCACCAGCACCACCACAACAGTTTACCACCGTCACTATAAACTCACCTGACACCACCACAACAGTCTACCACCGTCACTATAAACTCACCTGACACCACAACAGTCTACCACCGTCACTATACTCACCTGACACCACCACAGCAGTCTACCACCGTCACTATAAACTCATTGACACCACCACAACAGTCTACCCCCGTCACTATACTCACCTGACACCACCACAACAGTACCACCTACTATATACTCACTGACACCACACAGCAGTCTACCACCGTCACTATAAACTCACCTGACACCACCACAACAGTCTACCACCGTCACTATAAACTCACCTGACACCACCACAACAGTCTATCACCGTCACTATAACTCACCTGACACCACACAGTCTACCACCGTCACTATAAACTCACCTGACACCACCACAACAGTCTACCACCGTCACTATATACTCACCTGACACCACCACAACAGTCTACCACGTCTATATCCTGACACCACAACACGTCTGCGTCACTATAAACTCACCTGACACCACCACAACAGTCTACCACCGTCACTATATACTCACAGCTTGCCACCACAACAGTCTACCACCGTCACTATAAACTCGCTGACACCACCACAACAGTCTACCACCGTCACTATAAACTCACCTGACACCACCACAACAGTTTACCACCGTCACTATAAACTCACCTGACACCACCACAACAGTCTACCGTCACTATAGCTCACCTGACACCACCACAACAGTCTACCACCGTCACTATACTCCTACACCACCACAACAGTCTACCACGTCCTATAAACTCAACTGACACCACCACAACAGTCTACCCCGTCACTATATACTCCTGACACCACCACAACAGTCTACCACCGTCACTTTATACTCACCTGACACCACCACAACAGTCTACCACCGTCACTATAAACTCACACAACACCACCACAACAGTCCCGTCACTATAAACTCACCTGACACCACCACAACAGTCTACCACCGTCACTATAAACTCACCTGACACCACCACAACAGTCTACCACCGTCACTATACTCACCTGACACCACCACAACAGTCTACCACCGTCATTATAAGCTCACCTGACACCACCACAACAGTCTACGTTTTGTACCACCGTCACTATAAACTCACCTGACACCACCACAACGTCTACCACCGTCACTATAAACTCACCTGACACCACCTCAACAGTCTACCACCGTCACTATATCTCACCTGACACCACCACAACAGTCTACCACCGTCACTATAAACTCAGCTGACACCACCACAACAGTCTACCACCGTCACTATAACTCACCTGACACCACCACGCAGTTTTACCACCGTCTCTATAAACTCACCTGACACCACCACAACAGTCTACCACCGTCACAAACTCACTCGGCACCACCACAACAGTCTACCACCGTCACTATACTCACCTGACACCACCACAACAGTCTACCGTCACTATAAACTCAACTGAC
>NW_024745121.1:0-2500 GCF_018991925.1 Homarus americanus | reverse complement strand
GGACCCCGGCACAGATGTTTTATTTATCACAATCACGTTGCTTATTCTCGCTTCATTTATCCTCACCCCATAACAGTTCACTCTTGTCAGGAAGGAAACACTAACACGCGTTCACAAAAGGTCTGTACAGTTCACTGGTGACGCCATCCTTGTCCACATATCACTTTGTCATCTTAAGTCAAGAGAACTAAGCCATCCTACTGAGTTGGATTAGTCATCATACTCAGAGGTGAGTCATCGTAATCAAGGTGTTGAGTCATCGTACACAAGGGTTTAATTAATCGGGCTCAAGATATTGAGTCACGTATTGAAGAAATTAAACAATTGTAGCTAATATTTACTTCCCATTTCGACTCTCTCTCTCTCTCTCTCTCTCTCTCTCTCTCACCCACCGCCTCTCGTCTATCCCTCCATTTATTTTTACCATATTACCCAAACAACATTCAATCTTGGTGTACAAACTCGATGGATCATTAAATCTTACCGTAAAAAGCATCAGAGGTCCACAGACTAAACAAAGCTGTATTTAGAGTTATAGATCATCAAGGATTTAATCCACAGTTTTATTGGATTTTCTCCCTCTACAGATTGAAATAAAATTGAAGAGCTGACTATTGCTCTCAATTCTTTTCACAACTGGTTCTAAAGACAAGCTATAAATCTGACGTGGACAAAGTTTTATTAATCTTGATACTTGACCAAGATTTAAGGCTATGATTGATTTTATTATGAATATTTCTATATATGATTCTTCAGGCTAAACCAACGAGGAAAATCTAAAGCTGTACTTTTATCAATTTATCGATGCAACATTTACTAATATGTAAAGTTATGATCCAGGATTGAAGTTGTGGGAAGGAAGTTCGGAAACAGGACCTGAAGGAGACGATGTTGGAAAAGCATCACGATCACGAACGTTAAAAACCTTTATTATTTTTGTTTGGTAGTAGTTATCCAATAAGCCAAGCAAATAACCTAAAAGCTAACTAAAATTATCTGACTAACCCAGGCTACCCAAGAATCATTAGGTTAGGTTAGGTTAGAGATAAATCTTGTCGTTTGAAAGCAATAAAGTTTTGCGCCACTGTTCGTGGGACCTACATAAAGGATTTTTATTATCATTATTATTTGTACACACACACACATGGGGAGAGGTTTCGCCAGAGAGGTCAGGGGTAAGTGGGGAGTCAACAAACAAGCAGGTCCTGGGAGTAAAATTTTACTCAGGACAAGGGATGAAACAGGCCGGGAGTGGGTTTAAATGTATACTATACAAACAGTGAGGCGTTAGAAATAAAATAGACTTGCTGAGGGCGGTTGTATGCCGAGAATGTAGACGTCATAGCAATCACCGAAACTTGGATGAATCTGCCGAGCAAAATTTTTTATCAGAGTACCATAGAAGGGTACCTTTTCACAAGGACAGGGAAGATAGGAAGGGGAGGGTCGCACTCTTCGTCAAGTACATTAAAATGTTGTATTAATAATTCAATAAAGTTGAAATAGGAACCGAGTCTGTAGGTGGAGCAGAAGGAAGAGAAAAACTAATTATAGGAGTGATTTTGAGCCCCAAGTCTTAGGAAAGAAGCAGCTCATACCTTGGCGGGAAATGAGTAGGGCAGCAAAATACAACAACCTATGCATTATAGGGATTTCAACCTCGGAAATATTGACTGGGACAACATTGTTGAGTGACTATGAATCTGAAGACTTCTAGACACAGTACAGGATAAAATTTAAAACAACTAATTACATAACCTACTAGAGGTGACAATATATTAGACCTAGTATTAACAAATAAAGAAAATATTATCAGAGATATCTGTGGGGAAGAACTAGGAACAGTGATCACAGAGAAATCAGGTTTCATCTTAAATTGGAAACGAAAAACAATGAATATATGGTCAGAGATCGAGAACTTTCGATAGTTGAGAGGTTTAGAAGTACCTAGGTGAGGTCACCTGGGAACGATCAGGTCAGTCACAGGTGATCGGATGAGGTCTTCAGCGACACAACAATTGATCATGACTATAATATATTCACTCATTATACTCGTAAGCACAGGAACAAAATATATCATACAGAAAAATTAAGTCAAATAAGAATGAGCCAAGGTGGATGACCAGAAAACTTAAGCATGACATAGAAAGAAAGGAATAAGAACTAAAGGCAGGGAGGAGCAGCTCAGAAATAGGTATAATGAACTATCTAGGAATGTTAAGAAAATGTAAAGGAAGGCAAGAGAGCTACGAAATCAGGATAGGAGAGAATCCCGGATTCCAAAGTTTTCAGGTATATAGAACAAAGGTCAAGGACAAAGTTGGTCCTTTAAGTCAGGAAGGAAGTGATCGATGATAGTGCGAAAATAAGCAATGCATTAAACAGCTACTTTTTTCAGTTTTCTTTGAAGAAATTCACGAGAAATTCAGGAGGTGGAACTGATATTTAGGGAAATGAGAAAATATAAAGAATATCGCTTTATGCAAAGGTGTTTGTGCAC
>NW_024745120.1:0-18592 GCF_018991925.1 Homarus americanus | reverse complement strand
GCAACAACGACTTTGATTATACACAACCGACCATGATTATAACAGCCACTACTATGCTTATAACAACCACGACCATGAATTTAACAACCACGAGTATGATCAACGCTGGCAGGACCATGATTATAACAACCGCGGTAATGAAGTTATACACAACCACGACCATGATTATAACAACCACAACTTTTGATTATAACAACCGACCACATAGATATAACAACCGCGACCATGATTATAACAACCGCGACTATGATTATAACAACCAGGACCATGATTATAACAACCGATCATGATTATACACAACCACGACCATGATTATACCAACCACACTATGATTATAACAATCATGACTATGATTATAACAACCAGACCGCCAGATTACATCAACCGACCATGATTATAACAACCGGCTGTGATTATAACAACCGACCATGATTACATCGCCACGACCATATTATAACGCCGACTGTGATTATAACAACGCGACCATGATTACCAGCAACGACGACTATGATTATAAACACCGACCATGATTATAACAACGAGGATCATGATTATAACAACCGGCCATGAATATAACAACCCACGACCATGATTATAACAACCATTACCGCCAGTTATAACAACCACGATTATGATTGCAGCTATCGACTATGATTATAACAACCACGAATATGTTTGTACAACCACGACTCCTGATTATAACAACCACGACCGCCAGTTATAACAACAGCGACCATGATTATAACAACCACGAATATGATTATAACAACCACGACCATGATTATGTACTCTTGACCATGATTATAACAGCCGACTAGATTATAACAACCACGACTATGATGATCATAACCACGACTATGATTAACACAACCACGACTATGATTATAACAACCACGATCATGATTATAACAACCAGGATCATGATTATAACACGTCCATGATTATACACAACCACGACCATGATTATAACAGCCACTACTATGCTTATAACAACCACGACCATGAATATAACAACACGAGTATGATCATAACATGGGACCGCCAATTATAACAACCACGATCATGATTATAACAACCACAACGATTATAACAACCGACCATGAATATAACAACCGACCATGATTATAACAACCATGACCATGATTCATAACAACCACCACCTTGATTATAACAACCAGGACCATGATTATAACAACTTCCACGATCATGATTATACACAACCACGACCATGAATATAACAACACACTATGATTATAAAAATCAAGACTATGATTCATAACCAACCACGACCATGATTACATCAACCGACCATGATTATAACTTAACCACGACTGTGATTATAACAACCGACCATGATTATAGCAGCGACGACTATGATTATAAACACCACGACCATGATTATAACAACAAGGATCGCCAGTTATAACAACCACGACCGCCAGAATATAACAACCGCGACCGCCAGTTACTTAACCATTACCATGATTATAACAACCACGAATATGACTATAACAACCACAACGGTTATAGCACTCCGACCATGATTATAACAACAACGACTATCATATAATAAGCGCGGCCATAGATATAACAACCGACCATTAATGCCTTGGCACGACTATGATTATAACGGCACGACCATGATTATAACAACCCGACTATGAATTATAACAACCGCGACCATGATTATAACTAGCCACGACCATGATTATAACCACGACCATGAATATAACAACGCAGCCATGATTATAGCCACGACTATGATTAACAAGCACGACCATGAATATAACAACCACGACCATGATTATAACAACCACGACTGTAATTATAACAACCGCGACCGCCAATTATAACTAACAAGACAATGATTATAACAACCACGACTATGATTATAACCATCACGACTCTGATTATAACAACCACAACCGTAGAGTTATAACAACCAAGACTATGAGATTATAACAATCGACTCTGATTATAACAAACACGACCATGATTATAACAACAACGACCTTGATTATAACAACCACGAATATGATTATAACAACCACGACCAGCAGTTATAACACTCACGACCGCGTTATAACAACCATGACAATGATTATAACAACCACGAACATGATTAAAACAGCGACGATATAATTGCAACAGCAAGAGCCATAATTACTTAACATCAGGACTATAATTAAAACAACCACGACCATGATTATAGCCACGACATGATTATAACAACCACGACCATGATTATAACAACCACGACCATGATTACAACAGCCACGACCGCTTGATTATAACAACCACGACCATGATTACGCAACTACGACCATGATTATAACAACCACTACTATGATTATAACAACCGACCATGAATATAAACAACCACGACCATGATTATAACGCCCATTACCATGAATACAACAACCACGATTATGATTATAACTATCACAGCCATGATTATAACAACCCGACCATGATTATAACAACTTCGACCATGATTATAACAACCACTATGATTAGCAAAACCACGACAATGATTATACAACAACCACGACCATGATTATAACAACCACGACCATGAGTATAACAACCACGCGCTTTGAATATAACAACCACGACCATGATTATAACAACCACGACAATGAAGATTATAACACCCACGAACATGATTATAACTACCGCGACTATGATTATAACACACAACCATGATTTCGTGGCGCCGCCTTTTTATAATGATTATAACAACCACAACTGATTATAACAGCACGACCATAAATATAAAAACCACAACTATGATTTAAACTACGACCATGATTATAACAACCACGACCATGATTATAACAACGAGACCATGATTATAACAACCAGGACCATGATTATAACAACAACCAGAACCATGATTATAACAAAAACGACTATGATTATAACAACCGAGCCTTGATTATACACTCTTGACCATGATTATAACAACCACGACTAAAGATTATAACAACCACGACTATGATCACAACCACGACTATGATTAACACAACCACGACTATGATTATAACAACCCGCGGTCATGATTATAACAACTAGGATCATGATTACCAATAACCACGACCATGATTATACACAACCGACCATGATTACTAACAGCCACTACTATGCTTATAACAACCGACCATGATTATAATAACGAGGACCATGATTATAACAACCACGACCATGATTATAACAGCAACGACCATGATTATAACAACCACGAATATGATTATAACAACCGACCGCCAGTTATAGCCTCTTGACCATGATTATAACAACCGACTAAGATTATAACAACCACGACTATGATCATAACACGACTATGATTCGCCACAACCACGACTATGATTATAGCAACCGATCATGATTATAACAACCAGGATCATGATTATAGCAACCACGACCGCCGATTATACACAACCGACCGCCAGTTATAACAGCCACTACTATGCTTATAACAACCACGACCATGAATATAAACAACCACGAGTATGATCATAACAACCAGGACCATGATTATAACAACCACGATCATGATTATAACAACCACAACTTTGATTATAACAACCGACCATGAATATAACAACCACGACCATGATTACATAACAACCATGACCATGATTATAACAACCACCACTATGATTATAACAACAGGACCATGATTATAACAACCACGATCATGAACTACCACAACCGACCGCCAGATATAACAACCACACTATGATTATAAAAATCAAGACTATGATTATAACAACCACGACCATGATTACATCAACCACGACCATGATTACATAACAACCACGACTGTGATTATAACAACCACGACCATGATTATACTTAACGACGATATGATTATAAACACCCACGACCATGATTATAACAACAGGATCATGATTATAACAACCACGACCATGAATATAACAACCGCGACCATGATTATATAACCATTACCGCCAGTTATAACAACCACGAATATGATTATAACAACCACAACCTTGATTATAACACTCACGACCATGATTATAACAACAACGACTATCATTATAATAAGCGCAGCCATGAATATAACAACCACGACCATTATTATAACAACCACGACTATGATTATAACAACCGACCATGATTATAACAACCGACTATGATTATAACAACCGCGACCATGATTATAACAACCGACCATGATTATAACCGGCGACCATAGATATAACAACCGCGACCATAGTTATAACAACCACGACTATGATTATAACAAGCACGACCATGAATATAACAACCGACCGCCAGTTATAACAACACGACTATGATTATAACAACCGCGACCGTAATTATAACTAACAAGACAATGATTATAACAACCACGACGCAGTTATAACCATCACGACTCTGATTATAACAACCACAACCGTGATTATAACAACCAAGACTATGATTATAACAATCGCGACTCTGATTATAAAACACGACCATGATTATAACAACGACCTTGATTATAACAACCACGAACCATGATTATAACAACCGACCGCCAGTTATAGCACTCGACCATGATTATAACAACCGCGACAATGATTATAACAACCACGAACATAGTTAAACAGCGACGACTATAATTACCAACAACCATGACCACAATTATAACATCCAGGACTATAATTAAAACAACCACGACCATGATGATTATAGCAACCCGCGACAATGATTATAACAACCACGACCATGTGATTATAACAACCACGACCATGATTACAACAACCACGACCATGATTATAGCAACACGACCATGATTATAGCAACTACGACCATGATTATAACAACCACTACTATGATTATAGCAACCCACGACCATGAATATAACAACCACGACCATGATTATAACAACCATTACCATGAATACAACAACCACGATTATGATTATAACTATCACAGCCATGATTATAACAACCACGACCATGATTATAACAACTACGACCATGATTATAACAACCACTACTATGATTATAAAAACCGACAATGATTATACAACCGACCATGATTATAACAGTAGCCACGACCATGAGTATAACAACCACGCCTTTGCAGATAACAACCACGACCCTTGATTATAACAGCTACGACAATAGTTATAACACCCACGAAACATGATTATAACTACCACGACTATGATTATAACACCCACAACCATGATTATAACAACACCCACAACAATGATTATAACGGCACAACTATGATTATAACAACCGACCATAAATATAAAAACCACAACTATGATTATAAAACTACGACCATGATTATAACAACCCGACCGCAGAGATTATAACGAGGACCATGATTATAACAACCAGGACCATGATTATAACAACCAGAACCATATGTATGCCTTCTGATTATGAAAAAACGACTATGATTGCTAACGGCGACCGCCCAGTTATAACACTCTTGACCGCCAGTTACCGCCAAACACGACTAAGATTATAACAACCACGACTATGATCCTAACCGAAGCTATGATTAACACAACCACGACTATGATTATAACAACCACGATCATGATTATAACAACCAGGATCATGATTATAGCAACCACGACCATGATTATACCCAACCACGACCGCCAGTTATAACAGCCACTACTATGCTTATAACAACCCACGACCATGATTACTAACAACGAGGCCATGATTATAACAACACGACCATGATTATAACAACGACCATGATTATAACAACCACGAATATGATTATAACAACCACGACCATGATTATAACACTCTTGACCGCTGATTTACTAACAACCACGACTAAGATTATAACGCCACGACTATGATCATAACCACGACTATGATTAACACAACCCGCGACTATGATTATAACAACCACGATCATGATTATAACAACCAGGATCATGATTATAGCAACCACGACCATGATTATACGCAACCGACCGCGTTTATAACAGCCACTACTATGCTTATAACAACCACGACCATGAATATAACAACCCGCGGTATGATCGCAACAACCAGGACCATGATTATAACAACCACGATCCCATGATTATTTACATAACAACCACAACTTTGATTATAACAACCACGACCATGAATAACAACCACGACCATGATTATAACAACCATGACCATGATTACCAACAACCACCACTATGATTATAACAACCAGGACCATGATTATAACAACCACGATCATGATTATGCACAACCACGACCATGAATATAACAACACACTATGATTATAAAAATCAGAACTATGATTATAACACGACCATGATTACATCAACCGACCGCCAGTTATAGCCACGGCTGGCGATTACCCACTTAGCCGACCGCTGATTATAGCGACGACTACATGATTATAAACACCGACCATGATTATAACAACAAGGATCATAGTTATAACAACCACGACCTTGAATATAACCCGCGACCAAAAGCAGTTATAACAGCAATACCATGATTGCTAACACCACGAATATGATTATAACAACCACAACCTTGATTATAACACTCACGACCATAATTATAACAACAACGACTATCATTATAATAAGCATGACCATGAATATAACAACCACGACCATTATTATAACAACCACGACTATGATTATAACAACCACGACCATGATTATAACAACCACGACTATGATTATAACAACCGCGACCATGATTATAACAACACAGCCGCCAGTTATAGCCAAGCACGACCATGAATATAACAACCACCGCGACCATGATTATAACAACCACGACTATGATTATAACAAGCACGACGCGGAATATAACATACGACCATTATTATAACAACCACGACTATGATTATAACAACCGCGACCATAATTATAACTAACAAGACAATGATTATAACAACCACGACTGATTATAACCATCGTCGATTTATAACAACCACAACCGTGATTATAACAGCAAGACCATGATTATAACAATCGCGACTCTGATTATAACAAAACACGACCATGATTATAACAGCAACGACGCCAGTTATAACAACCACGAATATATGATTATAACAACCGACCGCCAGTTATAACACTCGACCATGATTATAACAACCATGACAATGATTATAACAATACGAACATGATTAAAACAGCGACGACTATAATTATAACCACTTGACCGCCAATTACCAACATCCAGGACTATAATTAAACCAACCCGACCATGATTATAGCAACCACGACAATGATTATAACAACCACGACCATGATTATAACAACCCGACCATGATTACAACAACCACGACCATGATTATAACAACCACGACCATGATTATAACAACTACGACCGCCCGATTATAACAACCGCTACTATGATTATAACAACCACGACCATGAATATAATAACCACGACCATGATTATAACAACCATTACCATGAATACAACAACCACGATTATGATTATAACTATCACAGCCATGATTATAACAACCACGACCGCCAGTTATAGCTAACTACGACCATGATTATAACCATTACTATGATTATAAAAACCACGACAGCGTTATACAACCACGACCATAGTTATAACAACGACCATAGTGTAACAACCACGCCTTTGAATATAACAACCGACCATGATTATAACAACCACGACAATGATTATAACACCCACGAACGCCAGTTATAACTACCGACTATGATTATAACACCACAACCGCCAGTTATAACAACACCCACAACGTAGTTATAACCAACCACAACTATGATTATAACATACGACCATAAATATAAAAACCACAACTATATGATTATAAAACTACGACCGCCAGTTATAACAACCACGACCATGATTATAACAACGAGGACCATGATTATAACAGCAAGGACCATGATTATAACAACCAGAACCATGATTATAACAAAAACGACTATGATTATAACAACCACGACCATGATTATAACAACCGACCATGCTTATAACAAAGCAGGACCGCAGTCACCTTAGCCAGGACCATAGATATAACGAAACATTATCATTATAACAACCACAACCATGATTATAACAACCAGGACCATGATTATAACAACTAGGAGCCATGATTATAACAATCACGACCATGATTATAACAACCACTACTATGATTATAACAACCACGATATGAATATAACAACACGTTCATGATCATACACAACCACAACCATGATTATAACAACCACTATAATGGTTATAACAACCACGACCATGAATATAACAACCACGAATGTCATTATAACAACCCGACCATGATTATAACAACCACGAACATGGTATAACAACCACTACTATGAATATTACTACCCGACCGCCAGTTACGCAGCACTACCATGATTGCGCAGCAGGACCATGATTGCAACAGCCAGGACCATGATTATAACAACCACGATTATGATTATAACAACCACGGCCATGATTATAAGCAACGATCGCCAGTGCGCAACCACGAATATGATTATAACAACCGACCATGATTATAACACTCGCGGCCATGATTATAACAACCACGACTAAGATTATAACAACCACGACTATGATCATAACCACGACTATGATTAACACAACCACGACTATGATTCGCCAACAAACACGATCATGATTATAACAACCAGGATCATGATTATAGCAACCACGACCATGATTATACACAACCACGACCATGATTATAACAGCCACTACTATGCTTATAACAACCACGACCATGAATGCCAACAACCCGACCGCCAGTTATAGCAACCACAACGCAGTTATAGCAACCACGACTATGATTACTTGGCTAAACCACGACCATGATTATAACGCTGATGCGTTACGCCAACAACTTCCGACAATGATTATAACAACCACGACCATGATTGAAACAACCACGACTATGATCATAACCACAACTATGATTATAACAACCACGACTATGATTATAATAACCACGACCATGATTATAACAACCAGGATCATGATTATAGCAACAACGACTTTGATTATACACAACCACGACCATGATTATAACAGCCACTACTATGCTTATAACAACCACGACCATGAATATAACAACCACGAGTATGATCATAACAACCAGGACCATGATTATAACATCCACGATCATGATTATACACAACCACGACCATGATTATAACAACCACAACTTTGATTATAACAACCACGACCATGAATATAACAACCACGACCATGATTATAACAACCATGACCATGATTATAACAACCACGACTATGATTATAACAACCAGGACCATGATCATAACAACCACGATCATGATTATACACAACCACGACCATGATTATAACAACCACACTATGATTATAACAATCAAGACTATGATTATAACAACCACGACCATGATTACATCAACCACGACCATGATTATAACAACCACGACTGTGATTATAACAACCACGACCATGATTATAGCAACGACGACTATGATTATAAACACCACGACCATGATTATAACAACGAGGATCATGATTATAACAACCACGACCATGATTATAATAACAAAGACCATGATTATAACAACCACTACTACGATTATAACAACCACGACCATGAATATAACAACCACGACCATGATTATAACAACCAATACCATGATTATAACAACCACGACTATGATTATAACAATCACGACCATGATTATAACAACCACGAATATGATTATAACAACCACAACCATAATTATAACACTCACGACCATGATTATAACAACAACGACTATCATTATAACAAGCACGACCATGAATATAACAACCACGACCAGGATTATAACAACCACGACTATGATTATAACAACCACGACCATCATTATAACAACCACGACTATGATTATAATAACCGCGACCATGATTATAACAACCACGACTATGATTATAACAAACAAGACCATGAATATAACAACCACGACCATGAATATTACAACCACAAAATGATTATAACAATCACGACTATGATTATAACAACCACGACCATAAGTATAACAACCACGACCATGATTATAACAACCACGAATATGATTATAGCAACCACGACCACGATTACAACACTCATGACCATGATTAACCACGACTAAGATTATAACAACCACGACTATGATCATAACCACGATTATGATTATCACAACCACGAATATGATTATAACAACCGAGACCATGATTATAACACTCACGACCATGATTATAACAACCACGACAATGATTATAACAAACACGACCCTCATTATAACAGAGACGACTCTGATCATAACAACCACGACAATGATTTTAACAACCAGGACCATGATTATACCAACCACGACCATTATTATAGCAACCACGACAATGATTATAACAACCACGACCATGATTATAACAACCACGTCCATGAATATAACAACCGAGACCATTATTATAACAACCAGGACCATATTATAACAACCACGACCATGATTATAACAACCACGACAAGGACTATAACAACCATGACTATGATTATAACAACAACAACCATGATTATAACAACCACGAATATCATTATAACAACCACGACCATGATTATAACAACCACGACCATGAGTATAACAAACCACGACCATGAATATAACAACCACGACCATGATTATAGCAACCACGACAATGATCATAACAACCACGACCATGATTATAACAACCACGTCCATGAATATAACAACCACGACCATGATTATATCAACCACGACCATGATTACAACAAGCACGACCATGATTATAACAACCACGACCTTGATTATAACAACCACGACCATTATTATAACAACCACGACAAGGACTATAACAACCACGACCATGATTATAACAACCAGGACAATGATTATAACAACCTGGACCATATTATAACAACCACGACCATGAGTATAACAAACCACGACATGAATATAACAACCACGACCATGATTATAACAACCACGACAATGATTATAACACCCACGAACATGATTATAACAACCACGACTATGATTAAAAAACCCACAACCATGATTATAACAACACCCAAAACAATGATTTTAACAACCACCACTACGATTATATCAAACCACGACCATGATTATAACAACCACGACCATGATTATAACAACCACGACCATGATTATAACAACCATGACCATGATTATAACAACCACGACCATGATTATAACAACCAGGTCCATGATTATAACAACCACGATCATGATTATAACAACAATGACGATGATTATAACAACCACGACTATGATTATAACAAGCACGACCATGAATATAACAACCACGACCATGAATATAACAACCACAAAATGATTATAACAATCACGACTATGATTATAACCACCACGACCATAATTATAACAACCACGACCATGATTATAACAACCACGACTATGATTATAACAACCACGACCATGATTATAACAACTACGACTGTGATTATAACAAGCAAGACCATGAATATACAACCACGACCATAATTATAACAATCACGACTATGATTATAACAATCACGACTCTGATTATAACAACCACGACCATGATTATAACACTCATGACCATGATTATAACAACCACTACTAAGATTATAACAACCCTTGAATATGATTGGTTACAACCGAGACCATGATTATGGGCCACCTACGACTATCATTATAAATAACCAAGATAATGATGCAATAACACATGATTATAACAACCACCACTATGATCATAACTACCACTATGATTATAACAACCAATACCATGATTACAAACAAACTAATAATTCATGATTATTATAACAACCAGGACTATAATTATAAATAACCAGAAAACCATGACTATAAATAAATCCAAGTACCATGATTATAAATAAACCACGCATCATGATTATAAATAAATCCAATGCACTCATGACTATAAATAAACACGCACTAAGATTATAACAACCATGTAATTTGGTGATTATAAATAAACTGTGGGCCATGATTACAACAACCACGATCATGATTATATACACCGACCATGATTATAATAAACCACAATCCCTAAGATTATAAATAACCACGACCACAAGTATATAATAACCACTTATCTTTATGATTATAATAACCATGACCAGTGATTATAATAACCACGACTATGATTATAGTCAACTAGGTACCATGATTTATAAATAACCACGATCAAGCGATTATACACAACCACGACCAAGATTATAACAACTACAATCTGCGGATTATAATAATCACGTATCATGATTATAACAACCACGACCATGATTATATCAACCACGACCATGATTATAATTAAACTACGACTGTGATTATAACAACTACGACCATATGATTGTGTAGCAAATGACCACTGCGATTATAAACACCAATGGACCAAGATTATAACAACGAGATCTAGATTAAGACAAACCACGACCATGATTGAGAAACAACAAAGACATATGATTATAACAACCATTACTAGTGATTAGTAACAAATTGTACGACCGTGAATATAATAAACTACTTACTATGATTATAATAAACTATCACTAAGGATTATAAATAATTACCACGATTATAAATAATCACGACCATGATTAGTATAACCACGAATAGGATGAGAAAGTAAACTACAATCTGGCGGATTATAACATCGCCACGACCATGATTATAAATAAACAACGACTATCATTATAAATGCTATCAATTCATGAATATAACAACCACGACCAGGATTATAACCACGACCTGATTATAATAACTATTGTAATGATTACAACCACGACCATGAATATTACAAACCATAAAATGATTGGCAATAATCACACTAAGGAGATTACAGTCAAACCGTTTAAGCAATGATTATACAACCACGTGTGATATATCAGTAAACTACCATCAAGCATTGTTACACTCATGACCATGATTAAGCAGTTTACCAAGATTATAACAACCACAATCTAGTGACTATAACCCTGACTAAGATTATCACAACCACGAATAAGATTATTATAACATCCTACAACTAAGGATAACAACACCCACAAATAAATGATTTAACAACTACCATAGATTTATAAAGAAAAACTATTTGAAATACCATTATAAATAAACGCATGAGAATGATTATAAACTACGACCATGATTATTATAAATAATGATGACCATGATGAAATAACCAGGACCGCGCGATTATAACAAACAGACCGGTGAAGAAATATAATAACCTAAGACTATGAATATAACAAATCAGGGACTAAGATTACAACAACTGTACCAATGATTATGGGCCAAAACGAATTTCATGATTATAACAACCACACAAACTACGATTATAACAACCAAGCACCAAGGATTATGTTAAGTCCATTACTTGTGATGGAGGCTGTAACTAGTATCTATGACGGTAACATCCAACAGATTGCAGATTATACACAATTACGACCATGCATATAACAACCATTATCGCGATTATAAGTTAAACCATGTACTATGATATAGTCAAACCATGACTAAGATGAGAATGAACAGAGTACTAGTGATTATAACAACCACGACTGCGATTACACACAACCACGACCAAGACTATAAATAACCATAAATTATATTTATAACAATCACGACTATGATTATAACAACCATTAATTGCGATTATATCATACCATGATTATAATAATAAATTGACTGTGAGATTATAAATAACCACGGCCACATGATTATAGTAATGACGTATCACATTTATAAACACTAATACTATGATTATAAATAAATTGAGACGGATTAAGTGATAAACTACGACCATGATTATAAATAAACAAAACCATGATTATGCATCACTACGGTATCATAACAAACTACTTAATTCAGAAATAATGTTCACGACTACGATTATAAACAACCATTACTACCGTATTATAATAACTATTAGCTTACGAATATAAGCAATCATGCACTCCGCGATTATAAATAAACCACTAAGTGACTATGGCAACCACAACTAAGATTATAATAATTCGTCACTGTGATTGAGAACAACAACGACTATCATTATAATAAGCAATGCACTACGAATATAACAACCACTTACCAGGATTAGAAGGAACTACCACTTATGATTATAATAACCATTTACAATGATTATAAATAAACTACGACTATGTAAGGTTACAACCATAAAATGATTATAATATAACGACGAGGATTATAACAACTAATGATCATTATTATAAATAAATCAATGACCATGATTTTAACAAACTACGAATATGATTATAGCAACTACGATCATGATTATAGTTAATTTTATATTCGCGGATTAAGCAATAACAAGATTTATAAATAACCAACTATGGCGACTATGCAACTCTAATTATGATTATCACAACCACGAATATGATTATAACAATCTACAACCACGATTATAAATAAACAATTCCACAACAATGATTTTAACAACCACCTTACTAGTGATTATTATAATAAACTACGACCACGATTACAAAAAATCCACGACTAAGGATGAAAATCACCATCTATGGATTGAAAAAATTGATGAATTTATTATAAATAACCAGGACCACTATAATGCTGGTACCAAGCGATACTAAACT
This sequence comes from Homarus americanus, assembly GCF_018991925.1. Classification (NCBI taxonomy): domain Eukaryota; kingdom Metazoa; phylum Arthropoda; class Malacostraca; order Decapoda; family Nephropidae; genus Homarus; species Homarus americanus. The sequence goes on along the minus strand of NW_024745120.1, from coordinate 3,982 downwards.
GTGACAAGATGATTTTAATAACCAGGACCACATTTATATAAAACGATCATGATTGAAGTAATAACGCCAACTAGCGATTATAAAAACCAAGACCAGATTATAAATAAACCAGACCAGCAGATTATAACAATCAAACACGTATTTATATAACCACTAATATGATTATAAACAAACCACCCGCTTATATAACAACCACTACTATGAATATACCAAACATGATACCCGGGAGCATCACACAATTTTAAATAAAATACCACCATGATTATAAATAAATCCAGACCATGATTACAACAACCACGATCATGATTAACACCTAATGGTTCATGATTATAACAACCACGACTCATGATTATGTAAATACTACTAGCAGATTATAAATAACCTGGATCATGATTATAAATAAACTACTTATCATAACAACTACTATTATGATTATACAACCACACTATGAATATGTCAACTATTTGACCAAGACAATATCCATGATTATAGACAGTAACAATCACGCACCATGATTATAAATAACTACTTAATTATGATTATATAATATAATGTACTATGAATATAATAACTATTTGATGAAGAGAATAATCAGCTGCACTAGAAAGATTATAACAAACTGCTTAATCATGTAATTGATAACAACCATTTAATTATGATTATAACAAATCATAAATCAAGTGATTATAACAACCACACGTTAATGTAATATATTTACTTATGATTGGTACAACAAGACTACTCATGAACATACAACCACTACCACAATTATAAAATTATTGACAAGATTAGGAAGCAACAATGACTTGATTATAACAACCACGACCTCGGGCGATTATAACAAAAACGAATTACAGAAATATAAAAAACCACAACATGGATTATGTCAAACTACAAAATTCATATTATAAACCCATGACTATGATTATAAATAAACTACATTCATGATTATAACAAATAACCACGACTATGATTAGAATAACCGCGACTTTAGACATAAAGTTAACTACGACTATGATTATAATACAAAGACCAAGTAATATATAACGAAGCACCAAGAATATTACAACCACAAAAACGACTATAACAATCACCACTATGATTATATCACAACCACGCACTCATACTATAAATAACTACTAATGATTAGCAACAACCACGTATATAGATTATAGCAACGCCGACCATGATTATAACAATTCACATCATGATTAACTAATACTAAGATTATAATACCATTACTAGTATCTATAACTATTGAATATGACTATCACAACTACTAATAATATAAATAACTGGCACCATGATTATAACACTCACGACCATGATTATAACAAATCTGGAAGATTATAAACACGACGGCGATTATAATAGGAGATGACTTAGTGATTATAACAAATTGCTATAATGATGGAGTAAACCAGGACTGCATTATAAATAAACTACTAATTGCGATTATAGCAACCACGACAATGATTATCACAACCATTTAATTCATGATTATAAATAACCACGTCCATGAATATATACAAATTACGAGCCTATGATTATAACAACTGTGACCTAAGGTTGCAACAACGAGTTTAATGCGATTATAATAACTACGATACACGGTAATAACTACGACTACAAGATTATAACAACCATGTTCAAGGAATATAACAACCAGAAGGTCATTGGTAAAGGTAACCATATTTACCTTGATTATAATAAATTACGTACTAAAGTGAGCAGGGATAAATTACCACTATGAAGAGAAATAAAACGACGTAATTATGATTATAAGAACGCATATAATGATTATAACACTACGAAATATGGACAGAAACAACCACAACTATGATTATAACACCACAAACCATGATTATAACAACACCCACAAATACGATTTTAACAACCACCACTATGATTATAACAAACCACACCATGATTATAACAAATCACGACTATAGATATAAAACCACTATGATTTATAAATCCACAACCATGATTTATAAATGAACCATGACCAAGGGTTACAAATAACTAGGTATTCATGACTATGTCAACCAGACCATGATTGCGAAGAGAAATGATTATGATTATAATAACCATTTACCATGATCATAACCACGACTAAGTGATTTACTACAAATACCAATATGATTATAGAATCGAGACTAAGGATTATGTTACCTACGACCATGATTATAAATAAAATTACGTAATGATTATACAAATATTTACCAGAGCTGGCAACAGAGACGAATATATTCTAAATAAACTACTTCACAATGATTATAACAACCAGTACTATGATTATAAATAACCACGACCATGATTATAGCAACCATGACAATGATTAGTAACCACTTACTTTTAAGATTGAGAACACTAATACTTCGAGGATCATGCAACCACGCACTATGACATTACCGCAACTTTAGTCATGATTATATAACTGACTATAGATTATAACAACTACGACCATGATTATAAATAACCACGACAATGAGATTATACAACCATGAATTCATGATTATAACAACCACACTATGATCATAACTACGACTATATTGATGCAAACTACGAATTCATGATCACAAATAACCACAACCATGATTATAATGTCTGGTGACCATAATTCAGCATAATCCAGAACCATATCATATACAACAAACCAGTACCATGATTATAATGGAACCACGACTTCGATTATAAATAACCACGCACTATGACTATAACAAACAATGCACTACATCATAACAACCACGACCAAGATTATAACAACCAGACCATAGATTATAACAAACTACCATCATGATTACATACAACCACACGATTATAAAATAAATCCATAACTTGATTTATAACAACCACGACCATGAATATAACAACTACGACCATGATTATGGGAATAACTATGACCAGCGGACGGCAATAAATCACGACTACATTAGCACCAAATCAGCACCATGATTATACCAAACTGACTACATTATACATACCATGATTATAAATAACCATAATTTATGATTATAACAATCACGTACTTTGATTTACAACAACCACCACCATGATTACATTAACCACGACCATGATTATAAACCACGACTATGATGAGGCCGTCGACCATGAATATAACAACGATTGTCAACAACAACATGATTATAACCACGACCATAATTATAATAACCATGACTCAAGGATTGAGAAAACCAATGACTATGATTGAAAACAACCAACACTCATGATTATTATAAATATCTACGGCCATAATTATAAACACATTTACCATGAATATATGTCAAACCACGACTTATAATTATAACAACCATTACTATGATTATACAATCATTTACTCCATTGGCAACAACTACTTAATTGGGCGATTATAACACCATCATATTATAACAACTACGAACAACAAGGATTATAACAACCACAACTATAATGAGGTACCATGACTTGATTATAACAACCATGACCATGATTATAACACTCAGACCATGATTTCAATAAATCACTTAATTGATTACAGCAATGATGAATACGATCATAAATATTTACCTTAAGTGATTGAGAATAACTAGGATCATGATTAATACAAATCATTTGACCATGATTATGTTAAATAAAGACCATGATTATAAATGTAAATCCACTTATGAATATAACCACGACTCATGTATTATAATAATTCACGACTATGATTAAGGGCAATTACACATGATTATAACAACCACGACTACGATTATAACAATCACGAATTCGCGAGATTATAAATAACCACGAATAGGATTATAGCAACTACAACTATGATTATATAAAACCACAAATTACACTATAAATAACAACGCATTTATTTATTATAAATAAGCATTTACCATGAAATATGCATTAAAACGTACCAGGATTATAAATCCACATTAAGGATTATAATAAATCACGACAATGATCATAACAAAACTGTTTACTCATGAATATTACAACCACAAAATAA
>NW_024745119.1:0-21821 GCF_018991925.1 Homarus americanus | reverse complement strand
CTGATGGCACAAGCAGCAATGACAACAATAACGACGATGACAACAACAACAACAACAACAACATACTGTGTCGTCATACTGTATCGTTTTACTAACGAGTCATCTTATATAACCTTTATCTCTTTATGTAACCCAGAAATAATAATCCATCCATCACTATTTCTAAGTATACCGCGTCATGAAACAAGACATTACTGTACCTTGCTACACACGTAACATATTGGACTACATTGTAGGTTTGTGCTGGACCAATAGTGAGATATTTTATTGAAATTCCGATAACAGAAGAAGATAAAGGGTGAGATATGGGAGGAGAGAGAGAGGAGAGAGAGAGAGAGAGAGAGGGAAGGAAGGAGGTTGGGGAAGAGTAGTGGGGAAAGAAACATCACGTGAACGAGGATAGGAGGAGGTAGAGAAAGGATTTGGGAAGAAAGAATTGAATAGTAGAAACGGAGGAGAATAAAACAGAGATGAACCAAATGGAAGATAGAAAGAAGAAGAGCAATTGATGGATAGAAAAGCAGAAAAAGAAACAACTGAATAAAGAGAAAAGAAGAGCAGGAAAGACTAAGTTACGTAGGAAGAGAGAGAGAGAGAGAGAGAGAGAGAGAGAGAGAGAGAGAGAGAGATAAGAAAATAACGACCAAGGACAAAAGAGACAGAAAGCAATGGGAAAGAGATAAGGCAAACATATAGGGAGGAAGAAAGACAAGTGAAGACAGAATGAAGAAGGAGGAGGAAACAATGCGACAAGAGAATGAAGAAAAGGTGGAAAACTGGTCCAGAACAAATGTAGGAAAATGGCGATGACAAATAGAAGAAACAGACAGAAGTGAGGAGGACAGAGGAGGAAGAAGAAGGAGCTGAAAGAAACACAATAACATGGATGTAGGAAAGAGAGAAGAAAGGACACAATGAAAGAGATTTAGTTTAAAAAGCGAAAGAGTAGCGAGGATTGAAACAGTGTGGTGTCGTCTAGGCTCCAGTATGACAAAGGACAAGTAGTGACGGCTTATATCTCCCAGAGGATAGTCCACAACTGTCAACATCCTCAGTGTTGTATATCAGCGGTTGTCAGGACGAGTAACAGAAAATGTGGAGCCGCTGAGGAGTGAAAACCTTCTTATCCAACTGAATGATATTTATTGGTATGAGTTGGCGAGGTGTACCAACAGTGACATGTGGCTGAGTAGTGTGGTGGTGCAGTGATTCTGGGGTGGGTGGTGTGGTGGTGGCAGTGGTGGTGGTGCAGTGATTCTGGGGTTAGTGGGGTGGTGGTGGTGGTGGTGGTGCAGTGGTTCTGGGGTGGGTGGTGGTGGTGGCAGTGGTGGTGCAGTGATTCTGGGGCTAGTGGTGGTGGTGGTGGTAGCAGTGATTCTTGGGTGGGTGGTGGTGGTGGTGCAGTGATTCTTGGGTGGGTGGCGGTGGTAGTGCAGTGATTCTAGGGTGGGTGGTGGCGGTGCGTGATTCTTGGGTGGGTGGTGGTGGTGGCAGTGGTGGTGGTGCAGTGATTCTGGGGTTAGTGGTGGTGGTGGTGGTGGTGGTGCAGTGATTCTGGGGTTAGTGGTGGTGGTGGTGGCAGTGGTGGTGGTGCAGTGATTCTGGGGTTAGTGGTGGTGGTGGTGGTGGTGATGGTGGTGCAGTGATTCTAGTTAATTAAATTTTAATTTTGCCACTTGCAGCTGCTAGTTTATTGTGCATCCCACACTCATCCTGTGAGCGGTAGCGCAATAGGATTACAGAGTAGAGTTCACAAAGGGTCTTTATAACTAACCCCGTGGTCAGGATTTTATGGCATTGAATGTTTGTGCTTGGACCTGTTCAAAGCGTTCTATCTTTCGTTACTGTGCCTGGCGACGGAGTGGTGCCTGGAGTGTGTGGCCATATGTCTGGCCACAGATTCTGCAGTGGTGGTGGTGGTGGGTAGGTGGTGGTGGCCTCAAATGTGCACACACACAGTATATATAGACCGGGTCCCACTTTTCAGTATTATTATTAGGTTAGTAGGGGGTTAGGTTAGGTTTATGTTTTGCTGTCAGATTGAGAATTGTTCTTATATATCTAAATAATTTCTGACTAAGGAAAAATTAAATTGCCGGCAATCAATAATGTCCATTTATGACGTGCCATAATAATACAGTACAAACAAAAGTTCGTCTGGCTGTCTATCCCTGGTGTAATGGCTTGCCGCAAGCCGTCTTGCAAGTGAGCGACCGGGTTTGATCCCCGCAGTGGGTGAAACCAAGGGGCAAAGATTTTCACGCCATCTGGGCTCTGTCTACCCAGCAGCACTGGGAACTCCGGATTATCGGATTATGGGATCGTATTTTCGGGGTAATAAGCTAACCAGTGTAGCTGGCGAGCTGTTCGCTTCTCGGACTATTCCTGACAATGGGTCAGTGCAACTCGTTAACTTAGGATGGTTATGTTGGCCCTAAAACAAATTACGCTCTAGGACTGGCCAACCTCGTTACACGAAGGGCAACCATTATGGTTATGTATGTATGTATGTATGCATGTATATATGTATGTATGTATTTATATATGTATGTATGTAAATATAGCTCGGAGAAGAGAGAACAGCCTTTGCTCACACTTATGATATATATACTCACACCAGCATAACCTACACAGCTGCTGAAAGGAGGGAACGAATTCAGGAAAAGAAACTGAAGATCTTATGAATATGTTTTTTAGTATTACACAAGTGGTTATGTTATTTATAAGAGAGTTTAGCTGTGGCTGGCAAGTTAGAATATTATTGGCGGGAGAAGGGTAGTAATAAAAAGTGTTGTAAGGGAAAGTTGGATGAAAATATTCGGTAAAATATACTGATATGTCAGTCAAAAGATGCCAGGATGACGAACAGAGAACCTCCGGAGACTGTAATACTAATGATAAGGTAAACACTATTGACCTATTTACAACTACGTCTAAACTATGGATGGGAAGGAAGGAAGGAAGGAAGGAAGGAAGGAAGGAAGGAAGAAGTTGCAGAAACACCAGGGATAACACAGAATCAGGGGAGGCTAGATGGGATTTTTTCAAGATCCTAGACACCAAACCAGTGGTACATGTGGTAACTAGAAGGAAAGGATTCACGCCAAGATTAACAAAACAGGACAAAGATGAGAAGGAACACAGTGAGGGATCTGTTAAGATCGTGACATAGTACACCTAATCCCTTCCAAATACACAATAAGCCAACATGAACTAAAAGGAAAAATGAATGGGAAGGGTAAGTTAGGAGGTTTATTTTAGCAGGAAGGCTTAGGCTGACAATTCATTAATGCAGGAGATGAACAAGAGTAGTCATTGTTCTAAGGCGCTGGTGTGATTGATGGAGGCAAGATTCTTTTCCCCACCCATCCCTACCCTATGTGACTTTATTTATGGATACTTTTCTTAATATTTAGTCCTGAGCCCCATTTAGCCTCACAATCAAAAGCAATGATTAAATAATAGGAAATTTCACACTTTGCATCAGAGGAGCAAACAAATGCATCTTTTTTGAGGAAAATATATCAGTCGTTTATACCAGTAGTCACATTGGCTTCTGGTCCTTATTGAAGGACCACATTAGAAGACTCAGTTTTTGCCCCTGTTGTAGCACACCACATTATCCTGTAGTCCAGGAACAATTCATTATCACCAATTCCATGAGTACAAGAGGCCAGGGGGAAAGGATGTTAACTTATGGGGCCGAGCAAAAATGTTGGAAGACTCTGACTAAATGAATATATAGAACAACTGAGTGTTTCTATTGGGAGCAAGACATTGACCAGGGGGCATCAGGATATTGGGGAAAAATAAGGTTAAAAGATTATGTGTAATTAAACGATGTTCTTTAGGTTTATGGAAGACTGAGTAGAACTTATATTTTTAAACAACGATTATCTGGTTAAACATAGAATGTCTTTTTGAAAAGATAAGTCATTAATAAATCGAGTGTGTGTTTTACGATATGAAAAGTAAAAAACCACACAAATGGAAAAAATATTTAAATAGATTCTACATATAATAAAACAAGGACTTTCAGAGGAGACTGATGCAGCAGTAAAACAAGACCAGGAGAGATCAGCAAGTAGTAAACAAGACCTTCAGAGAGATCAGTAGCAGTAAACAAGACTCTCAGAGAGAGACTGGTGGTAGCAAAAATGTATCTTCAGAGAGACTGGTGTGTGTAGCAGTAAAAAACAAGACCTTCAGAGAGACTGGTGGTAAAGAGTAAAATGACCTTCAGAGAGACCAGCAGCAGTAATCATGTAAGACCTTCTAGAGAGGACTGGTGCAGCACAAAACAAGAGACCTTCAGAGAAACTGTGCAGCAGTAAAACAAGACCTCTCAGAGAAAGACTGGTGCAGTGAGTAAAACAAGATCTTCAGAGAGACTGGTGTAGCAGTAAAAACAAGACCCTCTCAGAGAGAGACTGTGCAGCAGTAAAAACAAGACCTTCAGAGAGACTGGTGTAACAGCAAAACAAGACCTCAGAGAAACTGGTGCAGCATTAAAAAACAAGACCAGAGAGACTGGTGCAGCAGTAAAACAAGACCAGGAGAGACTGGTGTAGCAGGCAAAAACAAGACCTTCAGAGGAGACTGGTGCAGCAAAACAAAGACCTTCAGGAGAGACTGGTGTAGCAGTAAAAACAAGACCTTCGAGACTGAGTGCAGCAGTAAAACAAAGACCCTTCAGAGAGACTGGTGCAGTGGTGCAAAACAAGACCTTCACAGAGAGACTGGTGTAGCAGTAAAACAAGACCTTCAGAGAAACTGGTGCAGTGCAAAACAAGACCTTCAGAGAGACTGGTGTGGCAGTAAAAACAAGACCTCAGAGACTGGTGTAGCAGTAAAACAAGACTCTCGAGAGACTGTGTAGTAAAACAAGACTCAGAGAAACTGGTGCAGCAGTAAAAACAAGACCTCAGGAGAGACTGGTGTAGCAGTAAAAACAAGACCTTAGAGAGACTGCGCAGCAGTAAAAACAAGACCTTTCAGTGAGACTGGTGTAGCAGTAAAACAAGACCTTCAGAGAGACTGGTGCAGCAGCAGTAAAACAAGATCTTCAGAGAGACTGCAGCAGTAAAACAAGACCTTCCAGAGAGACTGGTGCAGCAGCAGTAAAAACAAGACCTTCAGTGAGACTGGTAGCAGTAAAAACAAGACCTTCAGAGAGACTGCAGCAGTAAAAACATCTTTATCTAGGAGTTCCAAGCAAAAATTTTACCCCAAGAGAAATGAACATACTGGCTAATGAAGACGAAGAGACCTCATCTTAGAAGTGAAGAATGCTGTTACTATGATGGAATACTCTTTTCATGTTTAGCTGAATACCTGAGATAACATAACAACACGTACTGTACTGTCTCTCAGAAAAGTGTTCCGTGTTATAGCGAACAATAGTGTCAGTGTAAGCAGTCGGGATGTAGAAACATTTAGTGTTAAGGATGGGGTGAGACACAGTGAAGTAAGTCTCCCAGGACACATTAAGGCTGGTGGGATATTGGGCAAGCGATAATGTCATGGTTCTGCCGGCCCTCACGTAAGGTATGTCAGGCCAATTGTTTGTGTAACTGTAATGTGGCGATACTTGTGTGTGTGAGCATATTGAGGTAATTTTACAGTTTATTCCTAGTAGAATTAAAGCTGTGACATATATATTTAAAGCCGCACTCAACATTGAAGGAAGAGTTAAAAAGAAACACTTTAGAAGAGGATTATCGTTTATAAAATGTATAGTGTCAACGACTCTGGCCAGCGACACGAAAAATATATAGTAACTTCTCTTTTAAATCTGTATGAAACGCGCGCGCGCGCACAATACGGTAGGTAAGGATGATGGTTGCATAACTATTCAACATTCTCTTCGTTCATATTTTCACCGAGTCATCTTATTAGTAAACTTTTTGCCATTCTCGCTCTTTACAACATGTTACATGTATACTAAGAGAGAGATATAACTATGTCAATACATCATATCTCGGCAGCTGAGACCTCAACAACAAACATCTGCAAAATATCTTTATAATGACTGTGAGGGAGACTTGACGCAGTAAAATAGCCCATTTAAGGTTACTGCCCTGCACCTTGACCAGATATGGTACCAGATATAAATACAGCATAATCTGCCAGCGTTTAAAAAATCAAGAATATATTTGTTTTTGACGACACACTCTCTCAATTGTCACATCAACAACAACAAAAATTTCAAACTAAGAATATTCGTCACGTCGGCAAAGATCATTGTCTCTTGTTCTGTACAAACTTTAGCTTAGCTCAAAAGTCTCCGTACATCTCCCGGAACTACAAAGTAAAGAAAACTAACCAAACAAACACCAAATTATCAACTGGAGAAACCATCAATGAGTACACCTTATCGTCAGCCACTGAAGTATGGATTCGGCAAATAAATAGAAGGGAAATCTGCCGTAATGTCAGGGTAGAACCGACCCCTTCCATTGGACGGTAGAGAGAATTTTCAAACATAGACTTCAAAAACACATCCAACGAAGCCCTGCGTTGGACGTCAGCGGCCAGAGGATTCTGGATGCGGGACACAAAGCGAGCCTTCGACATCAGGATTTTTTATCCCATGGCCGCATGTCACCGTAACTTAGCTCTCGATGCCGCACAATAGGAGGAACGAAACGTGAGCCAGCAAGATAAGGGCATAGAGAAGAGAATTCAGAACTTTGATCAAGGCAGCTTCACTCCTGTAGTGTTCACAACCTCTGTGAATGGGGACCGCGCAAGATGCTTTACGCCAGACTCGCGGAGGTGCTAATCCGAACAACAGAAGCAGCAGCCCAGAAGTTATGTTGCCAGCCCGGATGATGTCGCTCGTCCTTCTTTCTCTCAGGTCGGCTTTGCTCTGCCTCAGGGAATGAGAGCACGGGTCCAAAAGCCGACAACCGTTGTAGATATTAACTATGAGGCAACAATCATCAAATGCCACAAAGATCCGCGGCTCCACCAACTCAACACAACCAGATAGCTACTTATGGATTAGAGATATTAATTTGCTGCACAAATGGTGGCGGAAGGCATGGCTTATAAGGGAGGTTGGGAGGCCATAAAGTAACAAAAAAGTAGTAGTAGTAGTAGTATGACTCTGTGAAAAACTATGAGGTTCAAGTTTCAAAAGTTGTTTCCAAACTCTAGTGACAAAGATAATCATTGATGCGGGTGAACAACAATGTGAGGGAAACTTTAAGGACAAACACAACCTGCTAGATGGAAGTCATCTGTTTGTACCTTCAGTGACCCGAGGCCCTCCAAACTACCCACAGGGGAGTTTGTTGAATGTCACACAGGTGAGGGGGAGGGGAACACACCTTGGGGCTGATGGCGTCACACAGGTGAGGGAGGGGAACACACTGGGGCTGAGAGGTCATACAGGTGAGGGGAGGGGAACACACTCACAGATGGCGTCATATACAGGTGAGGGAGGGGAACACACTGGGGCCAAGCGACGTCACAGGTAAGGGAGGGGAAACACACCTGGGGCTGCTAGGCGTCAAGTATAGGTGGCAGGGGAGGGAACATACTCTGGGCTGTTATGTCACATAGGTAAGGGGAGGGGGAACACACCTGGGGGCAGCTGGCGTCACACAGGTAAGGGGAGAGGGGAACACGCCTGGGGCTGCTGGCGTCACACAGATGAGATAGGGGAACACACCTAGGGCTGCTGGCGCTCTGCCATTGGGAGGCAGGAGGGGAACACACCTGGGGCTGCTGGAGGTCACATAGGTGAGGGAACACCTGGGGCCTGCTGGCGTCACACAGGTGGGCGAGGGAACACAACCGGGGGCAGCTGGCGTCACATAAGGGGGAGGAACACACCTGGGGCTGCTGGCGTCACACAGGTGAGAGGGGAGGTGAACACACCTGGGGCTGCTGTCAACAGGTGAGGGGAGGGAACTCCGCATATCAACAATCCCTACTATGGGAGGCTCTACTACCCTTCTCTGCTCTGTCTGTCTGTCTCTCTTCATATGTCTGCCTCAATGTATCCCTGGAAGGAATCACTTTACATACCTTATCACAAAGTTAATGAAATAGCATCATATCAATACGATAAATATATTTACTTAAATTTATAGACAGAATTATATTGAATCTAAAAGCCATTCAGGTGAAGCAGTCAGTCTGAATTGGTGAAATATTTCCTAAACATTAATAAGATTCTTGATCAAAGGAGAACTCTCAGCAATTAATATTTCTGATAATTATTTCGTAAGTCATTAACGTGGTAAAAAATAATAATTAGTGCTTGAGTCTAATAAGGCCAAGTCAGGTGAATCAATTGGGTCATGTGGGTCAGGAGGATCAGGTGGGTCAGGAGAGTCAGGTGGGTGAGGTGGGTCAGGAGTGTCAGGTGGGGGGGAGGTCAGGTGGGTCAGGCAGGTCAGGTAAATCAAGGGTGAGGTGGGTGAGATGGGTCAGAGGGATCAGGTGGGTCAAGTGGATCAAGAGAGTCAGGTGGGTGAGATGAGTCAGGAGTGTCAGGTGGGTGGGAGGTCAGGTGGGTGGGGAGGTCAGGTGGGTGGGAGGTCAGGTGGGGAGGGTGGTGGGTCAGGTGGGTCAGGAGGATCGGGTGGGTCAGGTGAGTCAGGTGGACTCAAGAGGTGAGGTGGGTGAGGAGTAGGTCGAAGGGATCAGGTCCAGTCAAGAGTGTCAGGTGGGTGAGTCAAGTGTCAGGTGGTGGGGAAGTTCAGGTGAGTGGGAGGGTCAGGTGGGTGGGGAAAGGTTCAGGTGGGTCAGGCAGGTCAGGTGGATCAAGAGATTCAGGTGGGACAAGTGGGTGAGGTGTAAAGGTCTGTCAGGTGGAACAGGAGGGCCAGATGGGTCAGGAGGGTCAGGTGGGTCGTGTGGGCCGGGTGGGTGAGCCAGGTGGATCAGGTGGAGTGGGGTCAGGTGGGCCAGGTGGGTCAGGTGGGCCGGGTGGGCAGGAGTGGGCCAGGTGGGCCAGGTGGGCCAGGTGGGTCAGGTGGAGTCAGGTGGGCCAGGCAGGTCAGGTGGGCCAGGGTGGGTCAGGTGGGTCAGGTGGGTCAGGTGGTTTATGTTTCAGTTAACTTTCTAGGGGCCGGTGGTAGAAGCGACATCGCTCTTGCCTCATAAGCAAGATGTCCGGGTTCGGTCCCAGGCCGGTGGAAGATGTTTGGACATACTTCCTAGCCCCCATTAGTCCCTGTTCACCTAGCAGTAAAGTAGGTACCTGTTGTAAGTCGAAAGTTGCGAATTCGTATTCAAGGAAAGTTGTTGGGCTTCAATAACTTGATGACTATAAACCACTGACTCTTCAGTACCGTCCTTGACTCTTCAGGCCTACGCCATACTCATGAGACATAAAAGGCAAGCATGAACTTAGTATGCTTCCTGTTGGGCTGTAAACGCTTCTGCCTTCACCTTACAAGGATGGGGGTGCAATAAATAATAATAAAAATAAAAATAAAACACTTTCAGGTCTGGTGAAGATTTATTGATGGGATGTTTACGACCAGGAACAACAGGTCCGAGAGAGACAGTGACGTGATACCTGGTGTAGAGTAGGTGTCTCAGACCTACCTGGACACATGTGGGGCGAGGAGAGGGGGGTGTGGGTGGGGGGTGTAGTGGGGGGAGATGTGGGCAGGTGAGGGAAGGTGTGGGTGAGGGTGAGGGAGGGAGGGAAGAGTGTGGGTGGGGAGGGGCCGGGAAGGGAGGGGAGGTGTGGGTGGGGGGCGGTGAGGGGAGGAGAGGTGGGTGGGGGAGGGGAATGGTGGCAGTTGGGGTGAGACACAGGAGGCAGGAGGGGTAAGATAGGGGGTGGGGAAGGTAGGAGAGAGTGGGCAGTGGGGGAGGGGGGGGAAGCATGGGGAAGTGGAGGGTAGGGAGGAGCAGAAGGGGGCAGGAGGGAGTTGAGAAGCAGAGAGGAGAGGGCAGAGGTGGAGAGGAGGGAGGAGGAGAGAGAAGGGAGGAGGAGGGTATGAGGCAGGGAGGCAAAGGGGAGGAAGCAGGGTGGGCAGGGGAACAGAAGGAAGGAGGCAGGAGAGACAGAAGGAAGGAACCAGGGGGAGGAGAGGCAGGGAGGCAAGGGAGGAGAAGCAGGAGGGGAAGGGAGACAGGGTCAAAACGATGACCAGGATTCAGAACTAAAGACTATGCCACCCACATCGTGTCATACCCATCTGCATATTCAATTTACAATCCTTTAGTTAATTTATGAACGAAAACATCACCGATATGAACCTAAACACATAAAACACATTATGAGGAATAAATCGCTAAATTTTCCATTTTCATAAGATTGAGTCGTATCTTCTTATTTCGTTTTGGAGCGTCTCTTATTTATTCTCTTCCTTTCACGTTAGTCTACAACATTTTAACTGCAATATAAATAATATATCATCATAGTCTTTTTTGTGTTCTATTATGTGAAATGTTACCAGAAAACCGAAGAAAATTGTGTATTGAATGTGTGATGTTTGTCAGCATGAAGACATACAATATAAAATGCAGTTTTAATGAGTTGTGTTAATATTTTATAACTGTCTTCTGGTATTATCTGTCTGCCTTGTCTATATCGTCTGTCGTCTTGTCTGTCATGTTTTTTTGTCTTCTCTGCCCTGTCTTGTTTTCCCTGGCGGTCCTGTCTGTATCGTCTGTCTTGTCTATCTAACTATATATCAGTAAAGTTTCCTAATTTCTACCGCCATATTGAGAGACACTTTCCATCACATGTTGTTAAACACTAAAACTACATTGTTTCCATCAAACACTTTTGCCATAAACACAAACCAAGATCACTACAAGTTGGAAGAATTAACAAATAAATGATCAAACAGTCTACTTATCATCTCGATAATGGAAACAAAGACAAAATTATACCAACTGTTTATGACGAAGAAACTGGAACAGGTACAGTACAAAACTAAACAAATAATTATCGGAAATAATTTTATCATTCACCTTACCAACGCTCACCGATGATATTGGTGCACATTAAACTTAGCCAAACATATCGTGCAAAATTCAAGCATATCCCTATCTTCACAACACACCACACACACCACACACACACCACACTACACCACACACACATATAGATGATCAGTACCGGATGAGCCTCGACCTGAGCTGCAGAACATTACCGTTGTACTAATTCGTCAGGCCGCGGTGAGAAATATATATGAGACTGATTTGGAAGTTATATTTATATTCCATAATATATTTATGGTTTATTAACCTTTTCTAATGATTTTTCTAATGTATGTGTGTGTGTGTGTGTGTGTGTGTGTGTGAAATTGAGTTTTTAAGTTTGCTACATACAGCGGATAGTTATTGTATATTTTACACTCATTAGCTAAGTCAATTCCAAGTATAGAACTAAACACACAAATGTGCATGAATGTCCCTCACGCAGATGTGAATAACAAAGTATCAGCCAGGTTGTATTGTCTCCCACACTTACACTTAGGCAGGTGTCAATAACAGAGTATGCGGCCAGGTGTATATTGCCTCACACTGCTGTACTCAGGCAGTGTCAATAACAGAGTATGCGGCCGGTTGTACCTCACCTGCTGTACTCAGGCAGGTGTCAATAACAGGTATGCGGCAGGTGTATATTCCTCCACTGCTGTACTCAGGCAGGTGTCAATTGAAAGGGTAGAGGATGGATATGAAAGAAGAGGGTAGAGGATGGATTAGAAGATGAGGTGGATGAAAGGGTAGAGGATGGGTAAAGAGTGCATAAACTGTATAGGATGCTTTGGAGTGAAAAGAGGGTACAGGATGGATGAAGAGATTTACAGGATGGATGAAAGAGATTTACAGGATGGATATATAGAAAGAGGTACAGGATGGTTGGATGAGAAATTTAGGATGGATGAGAAAGGGTAGTGGATGGATGAAAGGTGTAGATAATGGATGAAATGGTAATTATGGATGGATGAAAGGGTAGAAAAGATGGATGGAAGGTGTAGGCTGAAGAGAGAGGTTATTCAGAAAGGGTAGAGGATGGATGAATGGGTAGGGTGGGTAGAAGGTGTAGAAGGATGGATGAGAAATAGGCACGAGGGGTGGATAGATGGTGAAGAGGATGGATAGAAAGGTGCGAGGATGGATGACACTTAGTGATGGATGGATGAGGGGTAGATTGTTCGGATGAAAGGTAGAGGATGGAATATGAAAGGGTGAAGGGGATGAAGGTAACGGATGGATGAAAGGGTAGAAGATGGATGAAAAGTGTAAGATGGATGAAAGGGTGAGGATAAGTGAAGGTGAAGATGGATGGAAAGGTAGAGAGGTCGGTGGAGAGTGGGGATGGATGAAAGGTGTAGGGAATGGATGAAGTGTTGGTGGATGGATGAAAGAGGGTGAAGACGGATGGAAGGTCATGAAACAGAAGAGGTGGATATGAAAAGGGTAGAGGATGGATGAATGGGTGAGAGGATGGATGCTGAGGTGTAGAGGATGGATGAAATGGTAGGATGGTGATTGAATATGGGTGAGAGGGATATGGATGAAGGGTGAGGATGGATGTTATGAAATGGTGGTGGATGGTCAGAGATTGAGAGGATGGATGAAGAGGTAGAGGATGAATAGAGGGTAGAGGATGAATGAAAGGTGTAAGGGTGGTGAAAAGGGTAGAAGATGGATGAGGTAAAAGATGGATGAGAAAGGGTAGAGGATAGATGAGAATTAGAAAGGTGGATGAAAGGGTGTAGAGGATGGATGAAAGTGCGAGGATGGATGAAAGAGGGTGCGGTGGATGAAAAGGGTAGAGGATGGATGAAAGGTGTGAGCTGAAGATGATGGGATGAAAGGGTAGAGAGGATGGACGAAGAGGTAGGATGGATAAAATGGTAGTGGATGGATGAAAGGGTAGAGGATGGATGAAAGGTGAGGATGGATGAAAGTTAGAGGATGGATGAAAGGGTAGAGGATGGATGAAAGAGATTGAGGATGCTGTGATGAAAGGGTAGCAGATGTGGATGAAAGGGTGGATGGATGAAAGGGTAGAGGTGGATGAAAGGTAGTGGATGGATGAAAGAGATTGAGAGGATGAAGAGGATGGATGAAAGGGTAGAGGATGGATGAAAGGGAGGATGGCGAAATGGGAGAGGATGGATGAATGGGTAGAGGATGGATGAAAGGTGTAGAGGGATGGATGAAATGGTAGTGGATGGATGAAAGGGTAGAGGATGGATGAAAGGAAGGATGGATGAAAGGGTAGAGGATGGATGAAAGGGTAGAGGATGGATGAAAGGGTAGAGGATAGATGAAAAGGTAGAGGATGGATGAAAGGGTAGAGGATGGATGAAAAGGTAAAGGATGGATGAAAAGGTAAAGGATGGATGAAAGGGTAGAGGATGGATGAAAGGGTAGAGGATGGGTGAAAGGGTAGAGGATGGATGAAAGGTGTAGACTGAAGAGGATGGATGAAAGAGTAGAGGATGGATGAAAGGTGTAGAGGATGGATAAAATGGTAGTGGATGGATGAAAGGGTAGGGGATGGATGAAATGGATGAGGTTGGATGAAATGGATGAGGTTGGATGAAAAGGATAAAGGTGGATGAAAGACAAAAGATGACTGGGTAAAATGTCTACTTAAAAAATAAAAATAAAAATTAAAGTATCCGAAGACTAGGACTAATTTTCTTATGTCATTTATAAATTTTGAAAAAAAAAATCATGACTCCCAGAAATGTCTGGTAATGTAAAATAATTTGGTGTAAGACTGGTGGTGACACTCCTCAAGGCGGGGAGACCAGAGAACGACTGTGAGGATTAACTGTTCCATAGCTGAAGGACGGGTTGGTGATCTATATAAATGAACAGAATTTTCTTTACTTCACAACAGTTTTCACTTTTTTTTTATCATTATTCAGAGAATGTGTGTGTGTGTGTGTGTGTGTGTGTGTGTGTGTGTGTGTGTGTGTGTGTGTGTGTTTGTTTGTTTATAATAACAGAGACCACGTTTAACAACAGTACAATATTTCCGAAAGGATCAACATAACTTTTCAACAGTTAATATACCGATCTACCTAAGAGTGTCGAGTCCAGGGAATAACTTGCTCAAAAGAATCATCACTCAAACCCTATGCTAACCTAACTGGAAAATATCCTTTGGCTCAGAAAAAGTTTATATTTCTTGAACCATTTGACGCTATTGTAGTGTAGAACAAATGACAGTGAGAGTTCAATAAAGCTTTTTTCTTTAGCCCAAAACTTCCTACAAGGCAAAGCTAAAACCACGACCAGTACACATCCTCTGAACTCCAGTTTGTAAACATCACATTCTGAGACTATTGATTGTGACAAAACAAGACACTGATGCGTTATGTGAAGGAAATGCTGGTTCGAAAGACAAGTTAGTAATGGGTGAATCAATATTACTTTTATACTTAACAAAAAATAATACTCTTCTTTCAACATTATTTATTTGCATTATTCCCATAAAGTTATTTATCTGTCTGAATATATGTAGCAGTAGTTTTAGAATATAAGCGTCAGAGGCCGTGGTATATGAGTAACCAAAAGTGATAACCTTCCTACAGTCTCTCTATTCCAACTGTGACTACATCACCACCCAGATGTAACCAATATTCTTCACATTAACTTTAACACACTTTACTTCTCCTCAATCACTTCTCCTCGACTGTCTGTCTCACTTTATTATCTAATCCTTCACTGTGTTGTGTTCCTGGCTCTGTAGCTCGCCTGCCTCATGGTACAGGGACCTGACCCTTATGGCAGCATACATAGAGAAACTCCAATCAACAGACGATCAAGTGAATAATCCCAGGATAATATTAATACCAGTTTGCGATAGATGAGTTCTTGTTGTCTCTCGAGGGGGGGATCAAGGTCGCTGCCACATTCAGACTCTCACCCATCGATCGAGGTGCTGGACATAATTTGTTTTGTAATAATCATATTTTCTTTCACCAAATTGAACACACACACAAATATATGACACACACACACAAATATATAAATAAAAAATCACTATACCTAAGCATCCTTGGCCATCCAGCTAAAATCATCAACCTCCTCCTTCAACTTTCTTATTTCGTGTTTTAATACGCGGGGCATCCAGACTAAAGTAAGTCTTAGCCTTTTCATCTTCAGTCATTATGTCACCCTATTCTCCGTCTTACACAAATCTGGTTATGCAGCCATCTAACCTGATCCCTAATTATATCTAACAATATATTCATCCCAGTTCTCCTTGTCAAGGAAGTGTTACGTGTCCATTCATGTGTTAAAGCCATCCTCCCCATCAACCACCGCGTCCCTGGCTTATACTTACACTTCCAGAAGCTCACATTATTTTGTCTCTACATTCATTGCTCCACCAATCGATAATATCTAACTCTTTTTACATAAGCGTCAGATAGATTTTGTTCATTATGTTTAATGTTAAGCCGTTGGTCTTACGGATATATGCACAAATAAACGATAACCAATTATGAAGTTATAGAAAATTTTACGTTTAAAAATGTGAAGTAAGAGGTGAAAATTAATTAATATTTTATTTTACAGTAATTTGGACGGAAGTTGCGATTGTGGCTGCCAGCTGTTCCTCTCTGAATTGCTGTTAGAGCTCTCCAACCGTAAACTTGACTCAACACGCCTGACGACAAACCGGGTCACAAGGTCTTCGCTGCACTATCTTGGCTAGCACGCTGCCTGTACAGAGGATATGGAGCGTTCTGCAAGAATCATATTTGCTGGTGATTCCGTGTTTCGCCACAGATGATATTGTGCAACATTTTCCTCAAGGTTCAGTGAACGAATAAACACTTAAAAAAAGTGACTCGAGTCGGCACGAAATTTATCAAGACAAATTATTATATTTCTACACTTTGTATCTTAAACAAATTGGTCTGATTGCTAAGGTCGTTCAAACGTGATTTTCTTTTCAGCATTTATATATTTTAAGGAGGATGATTGTCGCGCAGAGAAGAGCAGAGAGATGAATTACAGGTAAACAAATACAGCGTACAGAGAGATCTGTAACGGAGGGAGTTTTATGGTAGTGAGGTGTAGGAGTAAATTATAAGAGAGGAGAGAGATATTGTGTACTACACGTGGCGCTTCAATATTAAATATTGGTGTCGTGTAAGGCAGCGACGAATAGAGTGATCGAGTTCAAATAGACATTGTTATCTTAGGAGGGGCCTCGGTAAATGAGTCTATACCGTCCCCAGGTGCACACAGGCAGAACATTGGCACTAACCAAAAATGAAAACACTGAAAGATAGACACAGAAGGGAGTGAGAGGCGACTTGTTAACATGAGTTTGTCGAGGTGATCTGAGAGGGACTGATAAACTCTCCCTTACTGTGATAGCCACATAGGATGCCAGTAACTGAGACCAAGATAGATATAAGGAGACATAAGCAAGACACATTATTAAAAATGAAGGTTTTACAGGATAGGAACATTGTTGCTGGTCCTGTGATACTCATCTGACAAGGACAAGTATATGAAGGAGGGGACCTGATTACTGCTTTGTTGAATAATATCGTTAATGTATGAACTTCGGAAGTACTAAATTTGACGAGATTGACGTTTCCTCGGTGTTTGATAACCGCAAAAGCAGAATTTTAAGAGTAAGTGATCGTTGGGCGGTCTGGAGGAAGCACGGCTGTGGGGTGAAGATTAATGCCGAGGAGTAACTTGGGATATTCAGAGGTGATATCAGGCGAGAAGTGCATGAGAACAAGAACAGCCAGGGAAGTACTTTTGGCCTTGTGTGTAGAGGACGAAGTTTAATCTGTTTTGTGTGAAGACTTGGACTGAGAGAAGGAAACACTGCAAGAAGAACCAGATGCTAAACTGACTGAGATATTTACAGTAGAAAACACTACATTGAACTAAGAGGACTGCAAGAGTTTAATATATATTACAATTATTTTTTTTAGCCATTACAATTATTCATTATACTACATATTTACGAGAATCTTATTAATCTTTCACTGCCAATTCTCTAATGATGTCCGCACACATGAACACTCCCAGTCCAACTATTCCTACACCCACATCTCCTTGTTGATTTATTTCTTATTATCAACATCACAGTCACCCACACAGTATTGCCCACGATCACTGTACTTTTCACTTCTAAATTGTCCCTTATTATAGTACCTGAACACAATGCTTTACAACCATATAATAATTTGTGTTCACTGTGGTTACAACACATCCTGCCTCTGTCTCATCTGTCTCCTTCCTTTTATCAGTGTCATGTTATTATCTGTTCCTCCGCTACTCTGTGACTCAATCAGCCAGTCATTGTTCTGTTCACTCTTCATATATTCACTTACAGGTATTTGTAACCGTCATATTCCTCCATTATATCTCTATTCAGGCCTAATATTTATTTCTTCGTATCTCATTTCTTTACTTATTTTCATCATTATACTTTTTATCACAATAACTCAGTTTCCACCTTATACATTCGCTCCTGAAGGGTTGTCAAATGCCTTCGTCCCTTGTGTCATGTTGTCTAATACAAAATCGTAAAGATATTTTTGATCGAGTGTAAACATTCTTCCAAACTTTGTAACAAGGTTGGCTGCCATCAGTGGTGGACAGGTCTCCGCCACGCTAAGGTTAATATGACATTGATGCCTTTAGTTAAGATAGGAGAAAATAATGTGTAGAAGATTTAGAGAGAAATATAAATCAAGTGTTAAGGTATAAAGTATCTTGGCTCAACCAGATCTCTGCATGATGTGTTCTGACGTCATAGGTACTCACTGTTAGCTGAATGACTCGTCAGACCTTTGGCCAGGGATAATAACCATAACTCTGGCCAATGAAAGATATTGGTCATTATTGTACTCTGTTTCAGATCTTGTTGTGATAAATCCACATACCAAAGTATATTGTAATTCATCGCTGTGTTCACCCTCTCGTGTTTATGACGCACGAACAGTGTCCCCCACCACCACCCATGATGGCGGGGACCACAGTGAACAACTTATACAGTGAATATACACCTAAGTAATCCAAGGTGTTGTCATGGTAACACCTGGGAAAACATCTTTAGAAGGAAGAACAACACATGAAAATAAGAATCAAATAACAGTACATAAAGCAGAGATATTTTGTTTTCAAATCTCCGTAAATTTGTTAAAGTGAATCTCGTAGATAAAGTAAAGTGTTACCTGGTTAAGTCGACTACGGTGGCGCATAATACTCCCACTGAGACTTTAACCTACAGCTGTGACCTTGACCTTGTAAGACAGACTTGAATTTAGTCAATACACTTCGGTTATTGACAAACGATATGGAATGAACTTTTAGTGTTTCAATATAAGAGTTCTGTTCAGGTAAAGAAATGTTGACAGACAGAAAGACAGACAGACAGACTCAAAGACAGACAGACAGACAGACAGACTCAAAAGACAAAGACAGACAGACAGCCTCAAATAATCATAAGTGCGTGTATTTTCTTTTTCAACAAGTTTGAAAAACAGAAGGAGGGAGGGAATGAGGGGAGGAGGCCGACCGCATTGTCAGCCAAGGTAATGGGGTAAGGGAAGGAAGGTAGGGGAGGAGGAAAGGAAGGAGAAAAGGAGGAGGAAGGAAGGTTAAAGGAGGAGAAAGGAGGGGGAAGGGGAGGAAGGGAAGGCTAAAGGAGGAGGAAGGGAAAGCTAAAGGCGGAGAAAGGGGAAAGGAAGGAAGGGAGAAGGGAGGGGAAGGGAAGGAGTAAGGAGGACGAAGAGGAAGGGGATGGGAGTAAGGGAAGGGGGATGGAGGGAGGACGGAAGGAGCATGATGAATATTTGAGTTATGACCCACCATCATGCAAGATCAGGGGATGGGGTGAGGGAAGAGGATAGTGAAGGATGGGGAGGGGTGAAGGAAGGGAGGGGTGAAGGAAGGAGGGGGTGGAAGGAAGGGGAGGGGGGTGAAGGAAGGGAGGGGGGTGAAGGAAGGGGAGGGGGGTGAGGGAAGGAGGGGGGGTGAGGGAAGGAGAGCAGGAGGAAAGGGGTGCTGAAGAAAGAGGAGGAGCAGGAGGAAAGGGGTGAGGGAAGAGGGAAGCGGAGCTGTCTCTACACATAATGGTATCTATACATGAATGTTTGTCTGTGTATACTACCTGTGTATGTATTATTGCAGGTGGATACATATTTAATTACTTCACACCTAGGTATTAGGCAGCTACCAAACAGGGAGGTACTACCGCCTGGGAAGATATTGAAGCATAATGTGTTGTCTAATGATAGACCCTGCTGCCATATGGCATCACGAAAATTGTGACGAAGTCCCAGGTTGTTGATCTGACTTTCTGCCTCTTACACACAGTTGAGGGTCTCAATTGTTTCTTACCATTGACAACACAACATACATATATTGTTTCTCACCATGATTTTTCATTTTATATTTCTTTATTATTATTATTATTATCATTATTATTTTATTTATTTTTGTTATTAAAATTTTACTTATTAATTATTATTATTATTATTATTATTATTATTATTATTATTATTATTATTATTATTATTATTATTATTATTATTATTATTATTATTATTATTATTATTATTATTATTATTATTATTATTATTATTATTACATTTTCGCCCCAGGCCCCGATGTGGGTCAGTGACCTGTGCCCGTGGGCTAATCCTCAAAAAAAAAAAAAAAAAAAAAAAAAAAAATGGTAGATGCGTCCATGAGGAGAATAAAGAGGTAATACACTTCCCTGGCGATTATAGTACAGTATGTATGTATGTATGTATGTATGTATTAATGTATGTAGGTATGTATGAATTATAGTATTTATATATTTGTTTTATTTGTTTTGTTATTTATTATCATTCGTGCATATACGTTTATATGTGATGAAACCGAATGTTTATATGTGATGAAACCGAATGTTTATATGTGTGTGTTTATAAGTGATGTGTGTATGCTTATATATATATATATATATATATATATATATATATATATATATATATATATATATATATATATATATATATATATATATATATATGTGTGTGTGTGTGTGTGTGTGTGTTAGTAACCAAGAACCGGATAATAAATTACATAACCCAAATCAGTGAGTGAACCTGACCATACAACAAGCAGAGTTATAAGAGTTCATTTACCATCAAGTAATACTGATGATGACGACTAACTTGGCCGTTGTTGCCAGAAACAGTCACATCTTGTGGGGTTATTACACAACACCTACAATCTGGAATATGATGAGAAATTTGTGCTGAGTGAAAGATTATGTTTTTCTGATTACAATGTACAAGTATCTTTACGGTGAGGTCCGACGACTTAAAATGAACACCGCGACCCTGATGTCTCGGTAGGGTTGTCAAAATTCTTCGTTCGTTGTGAGTTGTTCAACATAAAATTATGAAGATACTGTTTTATTGTGTTTACGTTAAATGTTTCTTTGGGGGTAATTCATCCACCTGATCATATGATAAAGTAGTTGTAACATACACTAGCTGGCGCTGTGGTGGTGTTCCCGCAGCATGACTGGTGACGCCAACACAGGGGTTGACGACGCGAGCTGCAGACAATGTGTGTGGAAGTAAAAATAACGCGGCCGAGACTTAGAGGCACAAGGCTCCTTCACCAGCCAGTGACAAATGGCTCCACCAACCCAAAATAACGTAATAAATTAAAGACAGTAATTATGTGGAGTGTTTGGCCCTTCTTAGGAGCATTAAGGTGACGTGAATCTATGTTTTACAGAGTTTGTTATTCCTTATTTTCTTTATAATAATTATGGTGTTTATTGTGACCAAAATAACAAGGATTATGAGTGATATAATCTAGGTTGGTGATGGTTACTGATGGTCCTGAGGTGTGTAATGGTCTGGTCACTTAGGTGTGGTTGTGGTAATGGTCTGGTCAATAAGAGTGTGGTTGTGGTGGTTGTGGCCATTGCCTGGTCACTGAGGTTGTGGAGGAGGTGGTTGTGGTCATGGTCTGTTCACTAATGGTGTGGAGAATAACGCGGCATAGAGATAAATTTAAATATCTCTCAATATTTCGGGTTTTTAATATATGATTATATAAGAAAGTTGCTGTATATAAACATTAAACAAACTATAAAGGACTAACATCAGGCTAACCTAACGAACCAAGATTAAACTACTTAACTTAACCTTCTGTCACAATACAGCTTGTTGTGTTATAAGGTTTACCGTTTGGGTGCGACGTTAACTTACTCCAGGTCATCGTTATCAAAGGGTTAATACATCATACACAGGGGTTAAATTACTGTACTCAAGTGGTTAAGTATCATACTCAAATATTAAGTAATGAAACATATCTTAGTCGTATGTGCAACAAATCTGACCAAAAATCATGAATGAACTAAATTTGTAACAGTAAGTTCTGAACTTTTGGGCAAGCATGAACTTATCATGCTTCTGTTGGGCGCTGTAAACGCTTCTGCGCTTCACCTCTAACAAGATGTAGGGGTGTGCCCAATAAAAAAATAAAAAAAAATGAGGAAATGACGTAGAACATAAGAACATAAGAAAATTAGAGTCTGCATAGGCCGGTTGGCCTGTGCATGGCAGCTCCTGTCGAGAGTTACTACCACTCTCTATCATCCATGAATCTATCTAGCCTCCTTTTGAAACTTTCCAGAGTTCCCGCACTTACTACAAAGTTAAGCTTGTTCCACTGTCCACCCTATTTGTGAACCAGTTTCTTCCTATCTCCTCCTAAACCTAAACTTATCCAACTTGAATCCGTTGCTCCGAGTCCTATCCTGCTCGGATATTATAAGAACTTTATCTATATCCCCTTTATTGATTCCTTTCACCCACTTAAATACT
>NW_024745118.1:0-13773 GCF_018991925.1 Homarus americanus | reverse complement strand
AGTCTATCAGACATGACCCCAGTTTTGATGGCACTGCAAATCATATAACCATAGTACTGGTCAGTACTCAGGTCGTCAATGACAGTATGTGCAAGCTCAACGAGTGGAGGGCCAACTGTGATTTTTTTCAAAGCTCGGATTTATTTCTAACTCAGTGGCAGAGTCCAGCATCTTGCCAAGAGGACCAGACAATCTGTTGTTTGAAAGAGTCTTGCCATCCAGCTCCTGGATCAGATGTCTGAGTGGCAACTCGTTGGTGTGGAGGTCACAAACAATACAGACCAGCTTCCTCCCAATCTTCCGCTCTATCCACTGTATGACCCCCCCTTGCCACCCTGTGTTCGTGTTGGTGCTGTCCCCTCCAATGGCCTGCAGGGTCTGGTCTACGTTCCTCTCTCTGAGCCAGTTCACAATGTTATCTGCCACTATCTCAGCTGGTTTCCTGATGTCATCTTTCTCTAGAGTGAAATGCCACAAACACTTCCCTCCTGGTTTACTGCAGCAGGAGTAGTGTTCCTCCTTCACCATGGCAGGGAACAACTTGTCAGAATCTCCAACTTTCATGAACACTTTAGTGTCATCCCTTCTCCCATCAAAGAACAAACAATTGATTCCATTTTCTCTTACTGACAAGTTTCTCCTGAGCTCTCCTTACTTTGCTATGATCTATCACCAGGTGAACAGCATCAGGTGTTATCAAACCACCGTCAATCCAGGCAGCTGTTGCTATCTCTGCAGTTTCTCTGAGACCAGTGTGGTGTCGCATGCTGGCCAGAGCTATGCTCGGGATATCTTTCCTATTTCGAATCTTATGCCTGGAAGGTTTGGGATCATTATTTTCTGGGTTAGGGACAAAGTCACCATTCTCCTGGTCAGCACTTGGATCAGCCATGGGGAAGTCATTAAACTCTAAATCAGCTTGACTCCAATCATCGGCCTTTTTTACCTCACCCTGGGCCTTCTCAAGTCTCTTTTCCTCGGCAACTCTTCTCCTCTTCTGTCTCTCTGTGGCAGCCTCCTGTCTCTTGGACTCCGGAATATCTTGGCTAGAAATCATGAGAGCCCCTATACTGCCAGTCTTCTCTCTCTGTGCTTTGACAAATGCCAGTTCGATCACAGGAATCTTTCAGTTCACGCTTGCAAATACAGGAGATGTGGGCCTCGGATTTACAGTCACGATCGCATCCAAACTCAGGACAGAGAACAATTTGGCACTTGCAAGTAATTATGTCAAATAACTGGTCCAGTTGCTTGGCAAAGCTGTCCTTAACTGCAAGTTTTCCTCTCCCAAGAGAGATATCTCTTGCCTTTTCCCAACTGGCTAGCAGTCTCTCACTAATCTTCTGATTTGTTATGACTGGAGGCTTGAACTGAGCGTTAGCCAGAGTGTACTGTGCCAAGACAGCTTTGGTCATATCACTGGCAATGTCTTTGTTTGTGTAAGTTCTTTGGTTCTTTTCACTGATTTGCCTGATTAAAACACCGTATCTCAAAGCATCTCTCAATGTAGGCAACTCCGACTTCAGGAGTTCTCTCCCAGACCCAAGATAGTGACTGAGATGGCTGGAATTTTGGTTCCTCGCCCTGACACAAGCAGCCATCGCAAATATTATCAACTTATAAATGCATCAGAATCTGAAACAGAAAAAAATATTGTTAGTTGGGTTGTTAAAGAATGAAGTCAGAAAGCAATGTTCAATATTTAATTGTAATGCACTAATGCAGCTGTACGTTAGATTTTCGATAAATTTCACGCTAAAATTTACCTAGCAAAAGGTTGCAAAATATTGAAATTGAAATTATTTTCTGTTTATATACACTAAAATCTACCAAAAAAGTGATGGGCCATTAGTTTTAGCTGATCTTCCCTACTATGACACACCCTAATATGCAGTGATGCTTTCCCTTGGTAGGATTCCCTTCACTTGGGTATCCTATCCGCTGAGATTTTATCCACAGGGATTTTTATCCTTAAAGAAATAGTAGTTGAGACCATCCCCCATCGACCGCCCCCAACATAACCCATTAACATTGGTCTTTATCCCCTGGTGTTAAGTTTCTCTACCCGACGTAAATTTGATAACATTCAGGGCCTCGTACGGCTGGACCTGACAGTACCCTGGTGTTTGTGGGGCATAAACGCCAGGTAGAGGTTCATATGATAGTGAGGCGGGTGGTGGTGATGCTACCATGGTCACTGTGTGGGGGGGGTGGGGGTGTCTTGTCATTATACTTGGTTGAGTGTTTTATGCTCGAGGTACAGAAAGTATTACTGCATAACTCTGAACATGAGAGAGAGAGAGAGAGAGAGATCAGTAGCGACTATATTGTCTATAGTGTAAGACAAGGAGTAGAGACAACTAACTATAACACCTTGGATATACTGTATATATTCAATCTGTCTAATTGTTATAGTGTTAGGCATTACTGTCTCCCCTGTCTCAACATTTTCTATCTCTGTCTCTTAATGTACAGTCCTCTTGCATCATCTCGCATCTCTTCATCGTCTCTGTTGTCTCTCAGGAGGTGTTGATGTCTCTCTAATGTCTCAATTGTTGGTGTTCTGTGAGAGGAAGAATTTGGAGGTCAAGGTTGTTCAGGGGAGGAGGAGAGGAGATAGAAAAGTAAGATACGGAGGAAGGAGAAGGAAGATGAGGGAGGAAGGAGAAGGAAGATAAGGGTGAGAAGCGGAAGGGAAGTATTTAAAGGGAAAGAAAAAAATAGAAAGATAGGGAGAGAGTGAAGGTAGGAAGGACAGGGGGGAGTTTTTTGGGGCATTAGTAAAAGAGGATACGGGGAGAGATGGAAGAGATAAAGGAAAGACCGGAAGGAGAAATGAGGAGGCGGAGAGAAAAATACAAAAAGAAAAGGGAATTGAAGGGAGGAAGGATAATATGTTTTTATAAGTGTGATTAATGATGAGCCCAAGAAGAGAGAGAGATAAAAGTGAAAGGAAAGGAAGGGGAAGGAAAAGGAGGAGATTAATGAGGACATGAAGAAAGAATTATAAGAAAATGAGGAAAATATATAGATTTTCTTTTGCAATTTGGATATAAAAAAACATAGACGCTTGTTGAAAATAGGAAAATATATTCTCGTTAGCTCCAGATTTCACCATTAATATTACGAAGAAACATATTTATTTCAATGAGAGTTATAGAATTTGTTTACTAAATGTTTCAAGTACTAGCAGGCCACACTACCCTTGAACATTACTGGCAGACCTCCGGCAGTACTGACAGAAGGAAGTAACGAGTCTCATAAGCAGTAGTTTAAGAGAGGATCCTGTGCTCTCCCACCCACAGTTAAAAGTCGTTAAATAAATGATATGATATAATCTTAGGTGGGAGTTTCACCCAATGTATTCCGGGGATTAGACTGCAATTATTCATAGAGTAATCCTTGTGTGTTAAGGATTATCCATCGTTCTTAAAAGATTTACATGTCTTTGTTCATGGATTATCGCCTCGTTCACGGAGGATAAGGTCACCCTACTTGATGTATTAAATCATCATACTAAGTAGAGTGACATTGTCCTTGTTAGGTATTTATGTCGTCACTTCAGCTAGCATGAAGGTAAGGGTTTATACGGTGTCTCCCTTAATGAGTTGGTCGTAAGTGTGAGTGAGTCTTTAGTGCTTATATCTCTACAGCACACGTTGAGGAAGTGACTTATCCCAACACACGGAGGCTATAACTTGTATCCTGAGAGAGACTTACACTTAATAGTATATTAAACACATACGGACGTCTCTCTCTCTCTCTCTCTCTCTCTCTCTCTCTCATACTTGCATAAGTCAACGTTTATATACTACAACATTTACGTTAGTTGATATCTAACTGAATCTCTTATGTTGCGACCAACCAACCAACCAACCAACCAGCCGACCGACCGACCGACCGACCGACCGACCGACAGCCTTTGTGTTGCTAAGCTTTTTGATGTGACTTGTAACTTTCCATGTGCTTTATTTAATTTTCTTGGTGTGATCCCTTTAATCCGTGTGTGGCAGTGATGAATTACTGAAGGGCTCACCCTGTGATGGCCAGGTGGAGGGTTGTGACGTAACTCCTTCAACTCCATGTTTTAACTCCCTCACTCCGACGATTTAACCACACGAATACAGTGTCGCCTTACTCAGGGGAATAAGGTATCAAGTATTAAGTTATCGTACTCAAGAGATTAAGGCATCGTACCCAAGGTCTTGTGGTAATACATTTTTAAATATATTTTCTGATATTTTCTTTTTTACTACGGAACGTTAAATTGGAAATCTGTCATGTCTTAGGTTGTGTGAGAGAGACGGCTGTCCTTTGTGTGTGTGAGACAGCTGTCCTTTGTGTGTGTGAGAGACAGCTGTCCTTTGTATGTGTGAGAGACAGCAGCCCTTTGTGTGTGTGACAGCTGTCCTTTGTGTGTGTGAGAGACAGCTGTCCCTTGTGTGTGTGTGTGTGTGAGAGACAGCTGTCCTTTGTGTGTAAGACGGTTGGCCCTTGTGTGTATGAGAAACAGCTGTCCTTTGTGTGTGTGAGAGACAGCTGTCCCTTGTGTGTGAGACGGTTGGCCCTTGTGTGTATGAGAAACAGCTGCTCTTTGTGTGTGAGAGAGACAGCTGTCCCTTGTGTGTGAGACGGTTGGCCCTTGTGTGTATGAGAAACAGCTGTCCTTTGTGTGTGAGAGAGACAGCTGTCCCTTGTGTGTGAGACGGTTGGCCCTTGTGTGTATGAGAAACAGCTGTCCTTTTTGTGTGTGAGACGGTTGGTCTCTTTGTGTGTATGAGACTGTTGTCCTTAGGTAGTGGAGAAGCTGTCCTTTGTGTGTGAGATTGTGTCCCTTGTGTGGTGTGGAGACAGCTGTCCTTTTTGTGTGTGTGTGAGACAGCTGTCCTTGTGTGGTGAGAGACAGCTGTCCTTTTTGTGTGTGTGTGAGAGACAGCTGTCCTTGTGTGTGTGAGACAGCTGTCCTTTGTGTGTGAGACGGTTGGCCTTGTGTGTATGAGACTGCTGTCCTTGTGTGGTGAGAGACAGCTGTCCTTTGTGTGTGAGACAGCTGTCCTTGTGTGTGTGTGAGACAGCTGTCCTTTTGTGTGTGTGTGTGAGACAGCTGTCCTTGTGTGTGTGTGAGAGACAGCTGTCCTTTTTGTGTGTGTGAGAGACAGCTGTCCCTTGTGTGAGAGGATTGTCATTCTTAGGTATGAGACAGCTGTCCTTTGTGTGTGTGAGAGACAGCTGTCCTTAGGGGGAGGAGACAAAGCTGTCCCCTCGTGTGTGTGAGAGACAGCTGTCCTTGTGTGTGTGAGACAGCTGTTCTTGTGTGTGTGAGAGACTGCTGTCCTTAGGGAGAGACAGCTGTCCCTTGTGTGAGACAGCTGTCCCTTGTGTGTGAGACGGTTGGCTCTTGTAGTAGTACGAGAGACAGCTGTCCTTGGGTGTGTGAGAGACAGCTGTCCTTAGTGTGAGACAGCTGTCCTTTTGTATGTGTGAGAGACAGCTGTCCCTTGTGTGTGAGAGACGGTTGGTCTCTTAGGTGCACGAGACAGCTGTCCTGTGTGTGTGAGAGACAGCTGTCCTTGTGTGTGTGTGAGACAGCTGTCCCTTGTGTGTGAGACGGTTGGGTCTTGTGTGTACGAGACAGCTGTCCTTTGTGTGTGTGAGAGACAGCTGTCCTTTGTGTGTGTGTGAGAGACAGCTGTCCCTTGTGTGTGAGAGAGACAGCTGTCCTTTGTGTGTGAGAGACAGCTGTCCCTTGTGTGTGAGACGGTTGGCCCTTGTGTGTATGAGACAGCTGTCCTTTGTGTGTGTGAGAGACAGCTGTCCTTTGTGTGTGTGTGAGAGACAGCTGTCCCTTGTGTGTGTGAGAGACAGCTGTCCTTTGTGTGTGTGAGACAGCTGTCCTTTGTGTGTGAGAGACAGCTGTCCCTTGTGTGTGTATGAGAGACAGCTGTCCTTTGTGTGTGTGAGACGGTTGGCCCTTGTGTATATGAGAGACAGCTGTCCTTTGTGTGTGTGAGACAGCTGTCCTTTGTGTGTGAGAGACAGCTGTCCCTTGTGTGTGTATGAGAGACAGCTGTCCTTTGTGTGTGTGAGAGACAGCTGTCCTTTGTGTGTGTGAGACAGCTGTCCCTTGTGTGTGTTAGAGACAGCTGTCCTTTTTGTGTGTGTGAGACAGCTGTCCCTTGTGTGTGAGAGACAGCTGTCCCTTGTGTGTGAGACAGCTGTCCCTTGTGTGTGAGACGGTTGGCCCTTGTGTGTATGAGACAGTTGTCCCTTGTGTGTGAGAGAGACAGCTGTCCCTTGTGTGTGAGAGAGACAGCTGTCCCTTGTGTGTATGAGACAGCTGTCCTTTGTGTGTGTGAGACAGCTGTCCCTTGTGTGTGAGACGGTTGGCCCTTGTGTGTATGAGACAGTTGTCCCTTGTGTGTGAGAGAGACATCTGTCCCTTGTGTGTGTGAGACAGCTGTCCTTTGTGTGTGTGAGACAGCTGTCCCTTGTGTGTGAGACGGTTGGCCCTTGTGTGTATGAGACAGTTGTCCCTTGTGTGTGAGAGAGACAGCTGTCCCTTGTGTGTGTGAGACAGCTGTCCTTTGTGTGTGTGAGACAGCTGTCCCTTGTGTGTGAGACGGTTGGCCCTTGTGTGTATGAGACAGTTGTCCTTGTGTGTGAGAGAGACAGCTGTCCCTTGTAATGTGAGACAGCTGTCCCTTGTGTGTGTGAGACAGTTGGCCCTTGTGTGTGTGGAACAGCTGTCCTTGTGTGTATGAGAGACAGCTGTCCCTTGTGTGTGTGAGAGACAGCTGTCCTTTGTGTGTGTGAGAGACAGCTGTCCTTTGTGTGTGAGAGACAGCTGTCCCTTGTGTGTGTATGAGAGACAGCTGTCCTTTGTGTGTGTGAGAGACAGCTGTCCTTTGTGTGTGTGTGAGACAGCTGTCCCTTGTGTGTGTTAGAGACAGCTGTCCTTTGTGTGTGAGAGACAGCTGTCCTTTGTGTGTGTGTGAGAGACAGCTGTCCCTTGTATGTGAGACGGTTGGCCCTTGTGTGTATGAGACAGTTGTCCCTTGTGTGTGAGAGAGATAGCTGCCCCGTGTGTGTGCAACAAGTGGAGGACAAGTCGAGGCGGGGAGGACAGACGGAGGCCGGAGGAGAGAGGTTTGAGGAGGAAAGAACAAGTGGAGGCAGGGGAGGACAGGTGGAGGCGGAGGCGGGGGAGGACAGGTGGGGGTAGGGGAGGGCATGTGGAGGTGGAAAGAACAAGTGAAGGCAGGGGAGGACAAGTGGAGGCAGGGGAGGACAGGTGGAGGCAGGGGAGGACAAATGGAGGCGAGAGAGGACAGGTGAAGGCGGGGGAGGACAGGTGGAGGCAGGGGAGGACAGGTGTAGGCGGCGTCACCTACGTTAACCTCTTACTGCTGATAATTCCTTTCATTTTCCACCTGAACTCTAATACTGCATTTATTTATAACTAAATACGGTAATTATTCAGTCAACACCGCCATTCGATTTATACCAACTTTTAATATCGCGTTACCTTAAAAATTGAATTTCAATATGGGAAATAACCTGATTCTCCCAAGAAAGAACTATTATCGGTAAATTTTCAGTTTCAGCCCCAACTACTGTTCGATCATAAATACCCTATTATCACCATTATTAGTCCTAGTTTATTATACCATATAAAGTTCTTTCCCTAAAACGTATCTTACCTTGTGTATATTTTATAGATGATGGGAGTTGTTTCAGCGTTGAGAAACAACACCTTGTGAAGTGTCAGTCAGAGAAGTTCAAAAGGAAATTTTCTCCTTTTTACTAAAATCTTCAACAATTAAGTCGTTCGGTGACAACTTATCTTCAGTAATGTCTACGGTTTAAAATATTAATTTTTTTTCTTAATGGTTCAAGTACACGAGATTGTATCTTTTTTCTAACCGAGAAACACCCACACACACACACACACACCAGAATGTTAACTCCCGCCTATGACTTCGACGTCATCAGCCTAGCCTATTCTCATTGGTCACAAGTTCTTGACGTCATCAGCCTAGCCTATTCTCATTGGTCAGAAGTTCTTGTCGAAAAACTTATAAGTTGGTTCATTATTGGAAATATTAATTATTCTGTACAGCATTAATATCAGATTATTACGGAAAATAAGTACTATACAGTTAAGTGTATTCAACTTATTCAATGATTTTGTTATTAATAATCTCTTTTGTCTTGTTTTTTTAATTTATTGATAACTTATCGACATGAATCACGACTATTGTTTTCGTTTGTAATCAAAATTAAAAACAGCTGAAAGATCTGATACATTCCTAGTTGAATTATCATTTATTTTTATTGCTTGAATATAACAAATTTGTTTATCGTAGAGAGTATTAGTTTTAAATTCATTTATATAGAAACATCCTCACTGTGTTATGTCGGTACTTAGGAATTTTGATTTAACTCTTTAATTCGTACAAAAAAAAATATAACTATTCGTTCCATAACTTTTGAATAGTTGCTATGCTTGTAGTTTTTATGAATCATAATTAAGAAAGAATAGAAGATGAGCTATTATAAAGAGTAAGTCAGTGAAGGCATATAGAGTACATACAGAATATTAAACAATTCATTCCTGATCTTATGAAACATGAACATAACCAAGATGTAGTTGCCAGTTTTGGTTTTGTTTTTGCGGGAAATAGCCTATCCGGGCACAGGTACATATTTTCCGTAATAACCTGATTTTAATGCTTTAAAGATTAATTAATATTTCCAATAATGAACCAAATTCAAATTTTTTCGACAAGAACTTCCGACCAATGAGAGCAAGCCTGGCTGATGACGTCATAAACGTTAATATTATGTGTGTTTTATCGCTCAGAAAAAACAAAACAAAATCTCTTGTACTCGACTCCAGTTTGTAAAAACTTGGAACATTTTGAATAGAGCACATAACAGAGGATAAATTATCACCAAGAGACTTATAGTTGAAGAAGAACAGTGACTTGTAAAAATCTCAGACTGACGCTCAAGGAGGTGAAGTTTCTCGTAACTGAAAAAATATCTTTCATCTCCAATAAAAAAAGGTAATATACCTTTCAGGACAGATTTTGTTTTATATTGCTTAAGTAATATTAACATATAATTGTAGTAGTGGTGCTCCAAGTGTAAAATGAACAGCAGTAAATGATTAACATAGTCAGGTGTCCTCGGCTGTTGTATTCGTAATTCAAGATATCTGGAGGTGCCGTGCTCTGTCGTGTCCTTTAAGACCCGTGGCTATCCTTAATATCCCAAACCATATGGGGTAGTTTATTGTGTGCCTCTTCTTTACCTAACGGCCACCTACTAGAGGTGGCCAAGTCAAGGGAAGACCAGTGGCCTGTGTAGGATCCCTCCATTGATCTTGTTAATTTTGTCTAGGGCTATTTTGAAGCCCAGTACTGTTCTCGATTCCACGGCTTGAGCTGGGAGAACGTCCCATAGATCTATCACTCTCTGTCACTCTATGTGAAGAAGTATTTCCTTGTGTTCGTTCTGCATGATAGCTTGGTGAGCTTGAAGTTGTCCCTTCGTGTTGTCCCTTTCAAGATTTTAATTGTTTTAATGAGATCTGTTCTATTGGGCTTTTTTCTGAATAGTTGTTCGTCTTGAGGCCCTTAGTTTACTTGGATAATCGAGATGGCATAGTTAAAGAATCATCTTGGTTGCACCTTTTCTATGGGTGTTAGATCTTTCTGGAGGTAGGGTTTCCATGCCTGAATACAAAAATCCATACAATAAGAAGCATTTTCTTATCATTGTATTCAAAGGTACGCTTTATAATTCCCAAATATATATTTTTTATTATTATTATTATTACTGCTGGGGCATCCCCCCCACTCGTTGCGTCGCCTTCAAGTGATTGATTGATCTGTCACAACGCCTACAGATTTTAACTTATCTACAGTATCCAGGAAGTTGTCATTAACAGAATAGTTGTGATTGGGGTTGTTGTATCCTATTTGTAGGGTCTTGCATTTCGTAATGTTAAAGGACGTTTGACTGTCTCCAGACCATTGAACAGCTCATGCAGTTGTCCTCTTGATGCGACATCATCTTGACTTGCTGCCTAAGTAAATACCATCGTAACTTTTTCGTAGCCACTTATATCGCTATATTTGCGGCCACATGACTGTCATTAATTCTACCGAGTAAGTGGTGTGTGATTGTTTCGTAGTAGTTTTTCTACTAATTTTACTACAAGGAGAAAGGTGTTATTGTATATCTGTTGGGTGGTCGTGGTATTGTTTTGTTTTTTTAAGTAATTGTGAATTATTCTTGTTTTTCGTATGTACTTTTATCGTCAGTCATATATTTTTATTTAAGCAGAGTACAGTATACCATCTTGAACCTCTGGGGTGATTAGGAAATGTATGTGCTTTTAGTATCGTATCTTGCCAGAGTGAAATAAGACAGTGTTGGTTGTTATGAGGAACATTCATCAATATAAATATCATTCACTAATAACAATCTTTGTACCTGTATTATCAGCTGTTTTTTATAGGACCCAAATCCCCTGTAGTTCCGTACCACCAATACGTAACACAAAGTCACTCGCTCACTTGCTTTAGGTCTGAGTTTTCAATGTGTCGTGCTTATGTTTACTGCTTTGGGTAACTTGCATGGGTTGACATGTTGCCTGTTGAAGTGTTCCTGTGTTTTAAGATGTTTCTTGTTGATGTATTCCTCTGGGTTAAGGTGTTCCTTGTTTGAGGTATTGCTGTGTTGATATGTTCCTTGTTATTATGGTGTTTCTCGTTTCATTTTTTGTGTTTAGGTGTTCTTTTGCATTGAAACTTTCCTTGTTTGAGTTGCTCTTGTGTGTTGAGGTGTACCTTGTTTGAGGTGTTGCTATGTTGATATGTTCCTTGTTCTTATAGTGTTTCTTGTTTGAGTTTTTTTCTGTTGAGGTCGTTGAGATGTTTGAGGTGTTGCTGTGTTGATGTGTTCCTTGTCCTTAGGTGTTATGTGCTTTCAAGTAACTTATGTGTTTATTTATTCTGTGTTTACTTCGTATTTACGTTCAGATGTTATTTGCACATCCTGGTAAAGTTTTGGATACATTGTAATAAAATACTCTTCATATCGACTGAGGTCTCGTGTGCTCACAGGCCGCATAAGACGGAAGACCTTCAGTTAGAGGCAGCCCGTCAGGTTAAGTTAAATTTTGACGTCTGCCTTAGAAATACTTCGCTATAAGCACAACCCAATGGCAAACTAGCTTAAGGGGGCCATTTAGCCCCATGTAGGTGTAAGAGTTGTGCGTATGACAAGAAAATAATACAGTACATGATTATATAAGAAAATGGGTCTTTTAGTATTAAGGTGCTTCATATTATTGTATTCACACACACACACACACACACACACACACACACACACTGATTTTATTAGGGCACAAAACGTGTGTATGCATTACTCCTCAGACATTGACCGCCTAAACACGCGGAACACCTGAACACGGAACACATGGAACACTTTAGCACACGGAATACTATAACACGGAACACCTGAACACACGGAACACCTAAACACACTGACCACCTAGATACACGGAACACCTGAACACACGGAACGCCTAAACACATGGAACACCTGAATACATGATAACACGGAACACCTAATCTCACGGAGCGCCTGAACACATGGAACACCTGAATACGTGAACACACGGAACACCTAAACACACGGAACGCCTGAATACACAGAACAACTGAACATACGTAACACAGAACATCTGAGCACACGGAATACTATAACACGGAACACCTGAACACACGGAACACCTGAACACGCGGAACACCTGAACACACAGAATACCTAAATGCAGGGAACGCCTGAACACATGGAACACCTGAATACATGATCACACGGAACACCTAAACACACGGAATGCCTGAATACACAGAACACCTGAACACACGTAACACATGGAACACCTGACCACACGGAATACTATAACACGGAACACTTGTACACACGGAACACCTAAACACACGGGATGCCTGAACACACGGAACACCTGAACACACGGAACACCTGAACACACGGAACACCTGAACACACGAAACACCTGAACACACGGAACGCATGAATACGCTCAACACCTGAATACACGGAACGCCTAAACACACGGAACTCCTGAACACATGGAACACCTAAACGGACGGAACGCCTGAATACACGGAATACCTGAACACACGGAACGCATGAATACACGGAACACCTGAACACATGGAACGCATGAATACACGGAACACCTGAACACACGGAACAGCTGAACGCACGGAACGCCTGAACATATGCAACATCTAAACACACGGGATGCCTGAACACGCGGAACACCTGAACACACGGAACACCTGAACACACGGAACGCATAAACACACGGAACGCCTGAACACACGGAACACCTGAACACACGGAACGCATGAATACACGCAACACCTGAACACACGGAATGCATGAATACACGGAGCACCTGAACACACGGAACGCATGAATACACGGAACACCTGAACACACGGAACGCATGAATACACGCAACAGCTAAACACACGGAACGCCTAAACACACGGAACACCTGAACACACGCAAGAGTTGCCTAAGAAGGTCCGTGCATGACATATTACCCCCTCAGCACGTAGCTTCTCATGCAGGTTTTTTTATCCCAGGACTGTCATGCAAGCAGCTGCGACCTGCTCCCCTCATGCATCGTCCTTCTCTCTGTCTGTCTGTCTGTTCATCTTTCTCTCTCCCTCTCTCTCTCTTCCTTCCTTCTTTCTTTTTCTTCCTCACCCTCTCTCGTTGACCACTTCTGTCTCTCTCTGGTTCAGTTTCCCTCTATTTCTGTCAGCGTTTTTTATCTATTTCTTTCACTTATTTTCTTATTTTGTCTATTTCTTTCCATCACTTTATTTGTTCTACAGTCTTATTCTAAACTCATTCTGCCTCTGTCTCCTTTTCAATGATTTTCTGTCTGTCTGTCCGTCTG
The DNA here is from genome assembly GCF_018991925.1 of Homarus americanus. Classification (NCBI taxonomy): domain Eukaryota; kingdom Metazoa; phylum Arthropoda; class Malacostraca; order Decapoda; family Nephropidae; genus Homarus; species Homarus americanus. The sequence continues at coordinate 755 of NW_024745118.1, read as the reverse complement.
TCTCTCACTCTCTCCCCTTGTCTGCCTGTCTCATTTTTTTCTCAACCCTCTCTCTTCCTTTCTTACTCCCTCTTATTGTCTCCATCTTCATCTCTTGTTACCTGCATCTCTTAGTTACACGGTAAAGAGCCTCACATCCCAACACTCGGTACACTGGATCGAGCTTCCTCTAAGAATTACAGATTACCTGTCAACTAACAGTACTGTATACATGGCGCTGATGATGAACCCGACACGAAACACCAGATTAAGAGATCAATCCATTTGGGTATTATTTTTCAGCTCTGCGTCAGATAAAATTTTCAAAACGTAACTCTCTCTCTCTCTCTCTCTCTCTCTCTCTAGGTCGAAAATTTGTATACAGAAAACATCTGTTAAGTAAAATGGCTCCTTGCTGCTTGACAAACTTATTTTGATGAATTATCATATTTATATATTAAATGATTTTACTGTTATGAATATAAATATCATCGATTTTTATACAAGATGTTTATAGCGTGGTGAAACATGAGAGTAAAGTAAGTTGTGTGGCATCATAAGTGAAAAAACAATATTGCATGTTTCTTAATTACATTATTTATTAGAAGTATGCGCTCTTGTGCATATACTGTAGCTATGTTATAGTTGTATATCCCATCATCACTACCGCCCATCATCACTACCTCCCATCATCACTACCTCCCATTATCACTACCTCCTATCATCACTACCTCACATCATCACTACCTCCTATCATCATTACCTCCTATCATCAC
>NW_024745117.1:1057500-1083784 GCF_018991925.1 Homarus americanus | reverse complement strand
GACTATAAATTCCAACACGGATACGAACACGCACATGACCAACAACACTAGGAAGAAAATACGAACTTAACGCGTCTTATTTTTTCTTTGGAGTATTTCAGCAGGAGGCCCCCGTATCTCCCTGAGCTATGAGAAGAGGAAATGTATCGCTGTATTGTACCTTCTCCGAGTCACAGCGAGCCACACACCACTGAACACGGGAAGAGAAAGAGTGACACACGGACATTACCGACAGCCGGGCACCGAACCTACGACATAGGGACATATGGACACGGAATCTTGGACACACAGAATTATGGACACAGGCCACATGGACACACAGGCCACATGGACACACAGGCCACATGGACACACAGGCCACATGGACACACAGGCCACATGGACACACAGGCCACATGGACACTGACACACAGACACGGTTATTAGCTTCCGTCTCTGAGAGAATGGTCAGGGTACTTTAACTAGTGAATCAATCAGTAGTTAGTTAGTCCGCTAGTTGGTCAGACAGTCATTAGTCAGTTAATTAGTCAATTAGTCAAGTAGTTAGTTAGTTGGTCAAGTCGGTAGTAAGTTAGTTATTTAGTTAGTCAGTCAATCGAACATTCTATCAGTCAGTCAGTCAATTGAACTGAAGGTAGCAGAAAAGCAAAGACAAATAATAATTTGTCTTTGCTTTTTTGCAAGGTACAAGGAAGGCAAAGTCAAACCCCAAAGGATTTTTCCAAATGTATCAAACTAAAACATGAGACAAGTTTGGACCAATACAGTCAGATACCGGCGAGCTAACAGATAACGTGGGAGACATGAGCAATAATCTGAACAGATATTTTTCACCACCACCGAGAATTTAAACACAGTACCCGAGGCACCTACTATATATAGAGATAGTGAGGAAAATAGATTCAGTGAGATAATAGTGACTAGTAACGGGTGTAGTACCAGCATCCTGGTGGATAGCAAATGTGATACCAATTTTCAAGAAGGGAGATAGATCACCATCCTCTAACTATTGTCTAATCAGCTTAACATCAATTGTAAGCAAAATGCTGGAAGCAATAATTTCAAACTATTCTAAATCACAAGTTGATCAATGATTCCCATCAAACCTTTAAAAGTGGGCGTTCATGTCTGACAAACCTTTTAACATTCTTTTCAATGGTTTTCGAATCAGTGGACGACGGGCACGATTATGATGTGGTATATCTCGACTTCAGCAAAGCCTTCGACAGAGTCCCCACGAAAGATTAATACGAAAAGTGGAGACTCGTGAAATTGGATGAGATATTCTAAATTGGATTAGGCCATGGTTACAGGACAGGAAATCGAGAGTAAACATTAACGACAATAAATTCGATTGGGGCAACATCACTAGTGGAGTATGCCAAGGCTCAGTACTTGGACAATTACTATTTGTTATATACATAAACAACATAGATATCGGTGTAGACAGGAACATAAGTAAATTTGCTGACGACACTAAAATGGGGCGTGTAATTAAATCTGACAAGACTCCGCAAAACTACCGGAAGACCTAAAAAAATTTTCTCATGGTCTGAAAAATGGCAGCCGAAATTTAATGTCGACAAATGTAAAGTACTTAGTTCTTTTCTGCGCTGCCTGTCCCTTCGGCAGGCAGTAGGCCAGTTAACCTTTTTGAAACATTTCTGGAGCATGTACGGCTCAACAATTGTTGTATTTCAGTGGCAGACAACAACACACTTTGGTTACACTCGACATCACCACCATTTTCTGTTTGTGTTTGTTCATCTTCACTGACCATGTCCACAGAGGCATCAGTAGAACTGTTACCAGTATCACTATTTTCCTCTGCGTGGACACTAGTTCCTGGTGGGTCTTGAGTTTCCACATCTGGTACTGACATCTGAATGTCTTCAGTTTGACTGTAATTTTTCCGTAGCTGCTGCACTGTGTTGGTGGTGTTTTTTTCCTTTAGTGTATCACAGAGGCTCCTTAACATTTCAGTTTGAGCTGTAAATTGAGGTTTGAGTTCTTTAATTTCATTTTTCAAATCATTGATCTCTTCACGTTGTGCGTGTTCACGGAGTGTGTTGGCAGCTACCTGTTGTGTCGGTACGTCTGTGTTGCCCCATACTGATCTTTCGATGACTGCTGGTGATGATCCTGGAGCTTTGGTGGGGAGGGCGGGCCAGGGGTTGGCCGTAGGGAGTACCCTAGCAGCATTAGTGTTTCTTGAGACCTGCCTGGGTGGCGGGTCTGGGCGCTGAAGGGGTGTAGGAGCTCTAGAACAGTCAGGGTGCCATACAGGAACTCCAACTGTTTTGCAGTTAATACACTTCTGTTGGATGACACCCCCTTGAGCAACTGTATCTCTGCAAACCTGTGTTGCATGTTGCCTTGAGCAGAGACCACACCACGGCTTAGTCGAGGGGCATAACCGGGCCACATGGCCCCAGTGCTGACAATTGTAACACCTCCGGTTAGGGAGCTGATAGAGAGTTACCTTCAGAGTCCGATAGGCACCACGGACTCGAATGGTCTTGGGTGGGTCTTCCGAGCCAACCCAGTCTGCAATGACTGCATTCTTGCCCCTGAGTCGCTTCGTCCTTCTGATGTAGGGATGAGCTTCTAGTAGAGTAGGGGTCTGGTACTGGTCGAGCCCTATGTTTAAGATGGTTTTCTTGCTCGATGGTTGGGATGATTGTTCCATGGTTATTCCCCTTATGCTATTGGTGAGGAGATCCTGTATGACTGCTGGGTCGTTTCTAATCAGAACATGATCTTGTGTATCGACTCTGAGCTGAAACTCAGCCTCTGGGTGTTTGTCTTCCGCATCGTTCAGCCAGAGATACTTGTCTTCAGGTGATGTACCTTCAGGGAAGTAAAATCTTACTCTCATGGGGGGTTGAGGTTGTAGTTGATGGTCTCTAAGTTTTTCTGCCTTTTCGGCCTTCCGCTTGTTCCTGGACTGAACTAGTTGAAAGCCATCCTCTCCGTTGGTGTCAAGGTCAACACCACAGTCGCCTGGCTCACTCAGTGCATCAGGAGAGTTAAAGCGAGTAGCTGGGTCTCCAGTCAACTCAAGACATGGTGGAGTTACAGGACTCGACTTATATGCCTACGTCAGAGGGCCGAAGACTGCTTGGCAATCCTAGGAAGTCAGCGGTGGTTGGGAGGCGCAACCCTCTTAGAGGACAAAGGAGACTGGCATCTACAGCGTATTAGCGGTGTGAGGGGAGGCCATGAGCGGGCCTCCCGCGGAGGGAGTGTGGTGTCGGGGGGACTAAGGTAACAGGAGTATTCTCAGTTTATAAACACTTTTATTACACTACACTTGTTCTTAATAGCATGTCTGTTTTTCTGGTTAGATACAGTATCAAAGTCAATTTTAGTTTCAAAAGAACTAACCAGCTTGGCACACTATGAGGACGGGGGTTTGTGTAAACAAACCCTCACCATAAGGCCGAGCGTGACCACAAGGGTATAGGCCTTGCCTCGCGGGCACCTACACACGACACAGTGCTCAACCCACGGTAGTTCACTTGTTATACAGGCAACATATTTGCAGTTGTTGACCTATCCCCACCCTACTGGGTGGTGTTGTGTTATTTCGAAGTCAAGTGTGAAGCCGACCCACTGTTGTTCTCAGGGTGGACTGATTAGCACCTCCTTGTCAGGAGATGGCGGTCAGTTCCCAGGGGTGCTTATCTCACTGGTGAGTCATGGTTCTCACTGGTACTGTCTAGTGCTGAATTCACTGGCTTAAACACTGTCCATAACTGTTCAACACTGGTTCCACTTCTTTCCGAAACGAAATTGTCACTTTTGATTATGTTGATATCCCGGTGGTGAGGATGGATCAGGGAGAGGGACGTGGGGAATGGACCGAGCATTGGCCAAGGAGGAGAGCTGCTCAACAGGAGCAGCGCCTAAATAGGTCTTGACCCTACGGTGGTCAGATCATCACTGCGGATATATGAGCGATTGGGGTTGGGTGTAAACGAGTCTGCCAAGTAGGGGCCCGTCGCAATTTCCTCCATTCTTATGTTCTTACTGGTATATCAAGCCAGAAATTTAAACAAATTTATTTTGTGGATATTAGTTAGTGTTTACTATATCAATATGAAAATAAGTTCAAAATAAGTCCCGGAATCATTTTCGTCATTCTTCGCTGCACAGACTCCAGTGAATCGATATCCATTCTATAATAAGGGCACCAGAACTGAACCGTATAATCGAGGTGCGGCCTGACTAACGCAAGATACAGTTGCAATAAGACCTCTGCACTCTTATTACTTACACTTCTAGATATAAAACCTAATACTCTGTTTGCCTTATTTCGAACATTACCGCACGGTTTTCTAGGCCGTAGGTACGGGCTTTCAAGTACCCCTAAGTCTCTTTCACAAATCGACCTCTCTAGGTTGATGTTGTTAAGGCTGTATACATTGACAGTATTTGTTCTTCCAATATTAAGTACGCTGTACTTGCTGGTGTTGAACTTCATTTGCCATTTTTCTGACAACTCCTGCAGTTTATTTAAATCCTCCTGTAGTGCATTTGCATCCTGCCCTGAATTAATCTGCCGCCCTATTTTGGTGTTATCCGCAAACTTGCTTAAGTCACTGCTGATCCCAGTATCTAGATCGTTTATGTAGATTACGAACAAGTGTAGGCCCAGTACTGACCCCTGGGGAACCCCACTGGTTACACAGCCCCACTCAGATTTAACACCATCTACACTAACCCTCTGTGTTCTATCGGTGAGCCATGATTTTATCCAATTTAAGACTTTCCCCTCGATACCATGAGCCTTAACTTTTCTCAGAAGCCTCTAATGTGGTACTCTGTCAAACGCTTTGCTAAAGTCTAAGTAAATAACATCGTAATTTTCGTCATTATCTACTACCTCGAATACTTTCCTGAAAAACGTCAGCAGATTTGTTAGACAAGATTTTCCCTTTGCAAACCCATTATCACCTTTAAAACTACTGACTGTCACTTAAGGTCATTCGTTATCCGATGAAACCGTTAGTGACCGTTCGAAGTCGTTACTAACGGTTAACGATCTTATTGTCAGTTGCAGAGGCGTCGGTTCAAAAGGGTGTTGTTGTCGGTTTAAGGATGTAACTGTTGAGTTTACGAGGGTAACTCTCTCTCTCTCTCTCTCTCTCTCTCTCTCTCTCTCTCTCTCTCTCTCTCTCTCCTTTCCCTCTCTCTCCCTTCTTTCCCTCCCTCCCTCCTTTCCCTCTCTCTCCCTTCTTTCCCTCTCTCTCCCTTCTTTCCCTCTCTCTCCCTTCTTTCTCTCCCGCCCCTTCTTTCTCTCTCTCTCCCCCTTTTCTCTCTCCCTCTCCCTCGCTATTCCCCCTCTCTATCTGTTTCTCCATCCCTCTCTCTCTCAAATTCCAAGCTGAAAGAAATAAAGCAGTTAAAAATAATTCTCCTCTTGGCTGAGAATGAAAGCACTGATGCCTGAAGCTGATCATTATGAAAAGAATGTCTTTTTTTCTGCTCTTGATGTCGGCTGAAGGTTACCAGGTCACCGAATAAGTTCAAGGTCAGTCACGTGTCATTTTAGAGTCCTGACAGAGATTCAATGATTTACGACAAGTATTCAGTGATCAATGACAAACATTTAATAATTTACAACACATTTCGTGATTTACGAAAAATTTTCAGTGATTTACGACCAAAATTCAATGATTTACGACCAAAATTCAATGATTTTCAACAAACATTCAGTAATTTACAACAAAAAGTCCGTGATTTACAACAAGCATTCAGTGATTTACAACATACATTCCGTGATTTACAACAGACATTCCGTGATTTACAACAGACATTCCGTGATTTACAACAGACATTCCGTGATTTACAACAGACATTCATCTTCAACGACGATCGGACTTTTAATTAATGACGTCAGCTGCTTTAAAAATATGACCATGATAGGAGGCGATGGCTTAACTGCCCGTCCGGGTCATTAGTGGCAATTAAGTCAGTTCGTTCGTTATTGATAGCCATTTCGTCTTGATTTACGATGTTTCTTGGTGATTGATTGGTTATTTCTCTGAATGATTCATTGGATCAGTTATTAATTGATTTGTTATTTGACTGGCATAAGTGAAAATATGCATGTATTCAGTACAAGATCCCCAGGTAAACAATATCTCCAGGTAAACAATATCCCAGGTAAACAATATTTCCTGTAAACAATACCCCCAGGTAAACAATATCTCCAGGTGAACAATATCTCCAGGTAAACAATATCTCCAGGTTAACACTATCTCCAGGTAAACAATATCTCCAGGTAAACAATATCTCCAGGTAAACAATATCTCCAGGTAAACAATATCTCCAGGTAAACAATATCTCCAGGTAAACACTATCTCCAGGTAAACACTATCTCCAGGTAAACAATATCCCCATGTAAACAAGATGTAAAGTATAAAAATAGCTAAACAAAACAAAAGCTAAATAAAAGTCACAACTAAACAGCATTAACAAAGGCCATCCAGAGGGAATTAATCCACTCGCTTGTTCTTGTCTAAAGTTTATATCAGTTTTTGTCACCCTCTTCCCTCTCTTCCTCCTCTCCCTCAGTCTCCTTTCTCGTTTCCTCCATCTCCTCCTTCTCTTCTCTTTTATTTCTCCTCCTTCACCTCTTTTTCTTCCTTCTAATTTCCTCTTCCTCCCCCTTCTCTCTTTTACTCCCCCTCCTCCATCTCCTCTTCTCCGTTCTTCATATCCACCCTTTTCTTATCATTAAAGCTGACTCTCTCTCTCTCTCTCTCTCTCTCTTTACGTCTACCATGTTACCCGACACTGTACTCGACCACCTTCTCTTCCCCAACAGTAAAGTTCCCAATAACAGCTGCTTGGACTAGGGATGCCCAGGGATCGAACCAGTGATCATTAGAACAATTGTTGAGCTCTGTATACACTCGGCCGACGCGTTGCTTAATAGTGTAAGTGAGGTAAAGAATATTATCACGAGAGAGAGAGAGAAGAGAGAGAGAGAGAGAGAGAGAGAGAGAGAGAGAGAGAAGGAAGGAGGAGGAGAAGGCGGTAAAGGCTGAGTGAGGAGGGATTTAAAGAGGATAGTATGGGAGGCATTTAGGAACACACACACACACACACCTCACCTCCCTCACAACCCCTCACCTCCTCCTCCAACCCTCCCTCAACCCTCACCTCCTCACAACCCTCACCTCCCTCACCTCCTCCTCACCTCACAACCTCACCTCCCCACAACCCCACCTCCTCAACCTCCCTCACAACCCTCACCTCCTCACCTCCTCCCTCACAACCTCACCTCCCTCACCTCCTCCTACAACCCTCACCTCCTCCATCACAACCTCACCTCACCTCACCTCACAACCCTCACCTCCCACACAACCTCACCTCTCCCTCTCACTACCATCTTCTCACCAATGTCACTAGGTCTCACCAAATGACTCAGGTAGGTCATGTACCTGTGTTAATTACCAAAATCTGATTACCTGAAGCTTTGTCTCCCACCAAACCTTATTTCACCTGATGATTGTAACACTTAACACCCTGAGGGGTCGGGTCGGGGGTAGGGGTAGGGGTAGGGTAGGGTAGGGTAGGTAGGGTTGGGTAGGGTGGGTAGGGTAGGGTAGGGGTAGGGGTAGGGTAGGGTAGGGGGGTAGGGTAGTAGGGTAGGGGTAGGGTAGGGGTTGAGTTGGGTAGGGTAGGGTAGGGTATGGTGAAATTAGGTTAGGTTAAGTCTGGTGAAGTTAGCATTAGGTTAGGTTACGTATGGCGAACTTAGCATCTGATTAGATTAGCGTTATGGTGTTTAATCATCGGATGGAATAACATGGAGTCTAATTTTCAGGTAATTCCAATAATAATGAGCCGCGTATTGATATTTGTAATAAAAACTGGTTTGGTTAGGTTACGTTAGGTGAGGTGAGGTTACGTTAGGTGAGGTGAGGTTACGTTAGGTGAGGTGAGGTTACGTTAGGTGAGGTGAAGTGAAGTTGAGGTAAGGGTTAGGTTAGGGTTGGATGTGATGTTACGAATGCAAGATTAATTCTGCAACAGCTTGGAGGTCCTGCGTGCAAGCAGAACCGTGGAGAGAGAGAGAGATAACCAATAGGCGAGCCTGTGTCTGACAGGTAAAACGGAGGAGGGAAGAGAATGGAAGTAGAGGAGAGAAGGAGAAGAGCAAAGGAGAAGAGGAGAAGGGAGAAGGAAAGGAGGGGAAGGGAACGAAAGGGGAGAAGAGGAAGGGTAAAGGTGAAGAAAATGAGAAGGAGAGAAGAGCAGAAAAGAGTGAAAAAGCAGAAGCGAAAGAACAGAAGAAAAGAGGAGAGGAGAAAGGGGGAAGTATAGGCTACAAGAAGAGTGGGGGGGCGGGGGAAGAAGAGAAAAGGAAGGAAATAAAGGGAGGGGAAGGGAAGATAAGAGGGGGGGATGGGGAAGGGAGAAAGAACAAAATAACAAAGAAGGAAAAACTGAAGGAGAGAGGAAGAAGAAATATTAAGAAGAGAGAATACGAATGCAAATCGAAGACAAAGAAGAATAATGAGGAAAGAAAAGCGAAAAAAGACTGAAGAAAAACGAGCTGGTAGAAAGATAAGCGAGAAGAATGAGAGAGAAGCGAGAGATTGAGAAAGATAAGGATGAGAGGAATAAGATGAAGGGAAGAGTAAAAATAGATAGAAAGGAAGGGAGGAAAATGATTAAGGCATTCTGAGGGGAAAGTAGAGAGAGAGAGAGAGAGAGAGAGAGAGAGAGAGAGAGAGAGAGAGAGAGAGAGAGAGAATATAATACGCACAGTACACAATAATTCATTTAGGTTCTAGATATGTTAAAACAATGTTAAAAATACACATTCAACTAAAACACGGGAATAACATCAATAAATTACTTCAAAATTACCACCAGAAGACTTTAACTTAATTCGAAACATTAATGAAAAATAATAATAATAAAAAAAAAATATACTCATACGTAAAATATTTTCTACCAATCAAGACCACAACCACTTTGAAATGTTTTGTTTACACACACACAAACACACACAGAGACACACACAGACACACACAGACAAACACACAGACACACACAAAATCGATTCTCCTACCCTTTCACCTTTCCAGTAGGGGTTCGAATCCCAAACCCCCTCCTGACCAAGGGTTCGAACCAGCATACCTGTGTCGTGGGAGGAGAGAGAGTGACTCCTTTACCTCCGTCGTCCCTTTACTGTAAATTGAATATTTCCCGATTATCTTCAGTCGTAAGCCTTTGAGTCTGAATACAATTCCTGGCGGAGTAAAAACAGGGAAGAGTATGGTAACAGTCTCACAGTAGCTCTCAGGAAAATTAACAGTAACACACAGTAACACTCAGACGCTCACAGTAACACACAGGAACACTCGGGAACGTTCATAGAAACACACACACGAACATTAACAGTAACACACAGTAACACTCATAGTAACACAGTAATACTCGTAGTAACACATAGTAACACTCATAGTAACACACAGTAACATTCATAGTAACACACAGTAATACTCATAGTAACACACAGGAACACTCATAGTAACACATGGTAACACATAGTAGCACTGGCACTCACAGTAACACTTACAGTAACACACAGGAACACCCAGGAACATTAACAGTAACACACAGTAACACTCAGATACTTTCATAGTAACACAGTAACATACAGGAAAATTAACAGTAAAACACACTAACACTCAAAGTAACTTACAAGAACACTCAGGAACATTTACAGTAAAGCACAGTACGACTCTGAGTAACACACAGGACCTCAAAGTAACACACAGAGGGAAACTGACAGTAACACAGGAGCCCTCAGGAACATTAACAGTAACGCACAAAAACATTAACAGCAAGACAGTGACACTCATAGTAACATACAGCAACACTCAGGAACACTAATAATAACACACATGAACACGTATATTATAATACAGTAACACTCAGGAACATTAACAGTAACACAGAGTAAGACAGTGAAATTAAGTCTCAAAAATGTAACACTCATAGTAACACTACAAAAGAAACACTCATAAAAAAACACCATAACAGCACAATAAATACATTACAGCAACACAACTGTCAAACATTACAACACACACACACACACACACACACACACACACACATTACGACACCACCAACACAAAGCCACTTCGTCCTCGTTCCCAAACTAGTTCCGGTGAGACGCTCAATAGTCAATTACCCAGTAAGGGGGAGGGGAGGGAGGGGGTGGAGAGGGGGAGCAAAGAGATAGGGAGGGGGGGAGGAGGGGGTTGTATTCATTTATTCATGACAGCAGGTGGCCAGTGTGTATAAGTGGTGTACACGCCAAGGTCACTCTACCTACAGTGTGTACATGATTCGTGTACACCCCAAGGTCACACTGACCGACTTACATGGAATTAGTCACGAGTATTTTTTGCTAAATTTTATCTTGGCGGCGGGAATGTACACATGTGTATTATCTTGGCGGCGGGAATGTACACATGCGTATTATTTATGTACGTCAATTTTATGTCTTTTGTCTATCTATCTATAAATATTTCTATCACTCTGCCTACCTGGCGATCTACCTGAGGAACAATTAACAAAAAGTACTTGACTAAATTTTATCATTTAGTTTCAAGTTAATGTGTTGTAGCTGTTAGGGTAAATACGATATGTAGGATAATTTATAGATTATTCGTGATGTTTTATTATGGAGGATCGTGTCGCTAACCATAACACCACCTATACATAAGCCTTACCTAACCTACTTCAGGTATAGTAATGTTATGTTTGGAGTTAGCAATATCTTACAAGAAACAAGGCAAATTTTTATCATGGATGAACTCCTTTCCATAAGTTAGAGCATCATACATACATACATACATACATACATACATACATACATACATACATACATACATACACCGGCACTAAAGTTTAGAGAAGTTTTAAACTTGCTGTATAACTACATTTCCTGCGGGAAAATCTGCTCCACAAGAATTTGACCATCGTACGCAATAACTTTAAATTGGTCTCCCCATAACACTGCAATATACCAAAACGCTTTACAACTTTTATGGAGCCATGTATTAGACAGAATCACATTTCGATATCATGGATTTCTGGGGCCACTCGCTCCTATGACACTGTTTATCACCAATATCATGCTGATGGCTGCAGTGTAAAGTTTAACAGCATGATCACCCATCCCCCCCTTGTGCTGTGTTGTACCGCCACCATCACCACCTCCTGTTCCTCTTCTTTACCGCCTCCGGCTCCTTCACGATTGATTCAGTCACGTCGGGTGTTACTGGTCGTCTTTATTGATCACACGAGCGTATATTGTCATTCTTTACTCCCCGTAACAGAGACGAGTTCTTATCGGAAAGAAATAAACACTTCAGAATAAAGAAGAAGAAGAATACATTATAAATATATTCGGATCCGGTTTCTGGTTGTGGGGTGATCCGTGAGGCAGGTACCCCCCTCCCCACCCTAGCATCCCCCTTCCTAGCACTCCTACTCCACCTTCCCAACCCCCTATGAACCCCCCTCTCTCTCCATCCGTTCGTTCAAAAAATTTAATCCACCTATGGGGTATTAAAGTAAATAGAGAATATTGATAGAGAGTTACTGTGGCATTACCCACGATCCAAACACTGGCATCTCATTGACTACATCATGGTCAGAGAAAGAGATCGCCGTGATGTCCTCATCACCCATGGTGCCATACGTGGCGCAGACCACTGCGACACTGATCATCGGCTCGTCAGAGCCAAGCTCTCAATTCACGTCGCCCCAAAACGGCTAAGTCAGCAAGCCTCGAGAAGAGATTTTAACACTAAGTGCCTGGAGGATCCAGCTGTAGCACATGTTTTCAGAGAGCAGCTCGAACATGGACCGATAAACAATCGACAACAAACAACCCAAATCCCAGTGCCGAATAGAATATTCTCGACACTGTCATGACAAAAACCTGCAGAGTAACCCTCGGCCAGATCGAAAGAATACACTATGATTGGTTGGATGAAAATGACCCGGAAATCAATATCCTCGTCGATGATAAACGTGATGCTTTAACTGACTGGCAGAACAACCCTCAGTCTCGGACCAAAGCTGATACCTTCCGCAAGAAAAAAGCTGTGGCCCAGCAGGAACTTCGCAATCTGAAGAATGACTGGCTTAAAAATAAATCATGTGAAACACAAAAGCTTGCAGAACAGCACAAGATGTGCAAAGGTTTTAATTCCACTAAAACATTTCTATGGGTCACTCACTCATGGTGAAGCTCCCCTCCGCTCATCCGGCGGTAACTCCCTAATTAAAAACGAAGAAGGCATCCTTCAGCACTGGAAAGAGCACAACCATTCACTGCTCAACATAAAGACCGATGTGAATGTCCTGACTACCCAGCAGGTCCCTCAGCATGCAGAGCTGACCCACCTCAGCTATCCTCCAGCCCTGCATGAGGTAGCTACTGCCATCAAACAGATAAAAAAAAACAAGCCTCAGGGCATGATGGAATCCCAGCCGAGGTGTATAAAGCAGGAGAACCTCTGCTTAACAGCCGTTTCCACTCCCTCCAGGAGAATACGAGTATATAGGAAAAGGAGGAAATCCCGCAAGCTCTTAAAGATGCCTCCATCATCAATATTTATAAGAACAAGGGAGACTAGGCAGACTGTGGCAACTACCGTGAGATCTTGCTGCTGTCCGTAGCTGGCAAGATTATGGCACAAGTCCTCCTTAATAGATTTCTTCCTTCGGCGGAAAACTTCGTCGCAGAATCTCAATGTGGCTTTAGACGATCACGTAGCATCACTGACATGATCTTTGCTGCCTGCCAGATACAGGATAAGTGCAGAGAACAGCGTCGTGACCTGTATATGGCTTTCATTGACCTAACCAAGCCGTTTTGGCTGCCCACCAAAATTCATCGCCATTGTAAGGCAACTCCATGATGGCATGAACGGCAGTGTACTGCACAATCACACCCAGTCTGAGTTCTTTCCCTTCCTTACTCGTTCTAGTGCCAATTTAGCCGGTGGGGTGGCCATCGAGTACTGGATGAAGGGTCTTTTCAACATAAGACGATTCGAGGCAGGAACAAAGTGCCGGCAATTTCCATTGCTGAACTTCAGTATTTAGACGACCTCACCCTTGTTGTTCACACTGAAAACGACCTACAAGAGATCCTGAACACCTACACAGATTCGTTTGCACACTTCGGAATTGAGGTGAATGTATGCAAGACCTAGATTCGCTTTCAACCTGCCCCTGGTTCAGCCACACCTCCACCATTCATCCAGCTTAACGGTACTACCCTCCCTAATGTTACCCACTTTCGGTAAATGAGCTCCCACCTGTCCACCACTGCGAACATCGATGAAGAGATTCAGCATTGGAACAAATGTGCATGTCAAGCCTTTGGCAGACTCCATACCCGTGTCTTTAGCTGTAGGGAGCTGAAATTATGTACGAAGTTGCAAGCATATCGAGCAGTGGTCGTCTCCTCACTGCTATATGGCAGCGAGACATGGGTCACATACAGAAGCCAATTCAAAGGCACTTGAAAACTTTCACCAACGTAGTCTACGTTCCATCCTCCGAGTTCGCTAGGAAGACAAGAGAAGAAATGCCAGTATTCTCGCTGACACCAACTGTAGGAGCATCGCGGCAACCATTATCCATGAACAACTATGTTGGACTGGCCATGTTACCCGTATGGACGACAGTGGAGTGCCAAAGCAGCTACTTTACAGTCATCTAACGAATAATAAACGTAACGCTGGCGGGCAACTGAAAAGGTATAAGGAAAGTTCTTAACACAAACCCGAAAAGGGCCAAATCGTCCCCATTACCTGGGAGACGATTACTCCACACCGTGTCGCTTGGAGGAGCACCACACAAGAAGTTGTCAATACTTTTGAGTTAGCCCGACAACATACCGAGGCAGACAAGCGCCAGCGCCGGAAAGACGTTGCTGCCGCCCCTCCCGCACTAGATGTAGCCCACCACATGTGCAGCATCTGTGAACGACCCTGCTGGTCACATATCAGTCTCTTTAGTCACCTCAGAACTCACAAACGTAAGTGACATCCTTAATAAATCAATTCATTGGAACATAGCTGGATGATCGTCATACTCGATTCCGAATGACAACAACGTAGCAATACTAGTGGTAGTGTATGTGTGGGGGTTGGCGTGTGTGTGTGTGTGTGTGTGACGTGGTGTGTGTGGTGTGCATGTGGTGTGTGTGGTGTGCGTGTGGTGTGCGTGTGTGTGTGGTGTGCGTTTGGTGTGCGTGTGGTGTGAGTTTGGTGTGAGTCTGGTGTGTGTGGTGTGCGTGCGTGCGTGTGTGTGTGTGTGTGTGTGTGTGTGTGTGTGTGTGTGTGTGTGTGTTTTGTGTGCGTGTGTGTGTGTGTGTGTGTGTGTGTGTGTGTGTGTGTGTTTTGTGCGTGCGCGTGTGTGTGTGTGTGTGTGGTGTGCGTGTGTGTGTGTGGTGTGCGTGCGTGTGTGTGTGTGTGTGTGTGTGGTGTGTGTGTGTGTGTGTGTGCGTGTGTGTGTGTGGTGTGTGGTGTGTGTGTGTGTGCGCGCGTGCGTGTGTGTGTGTGTGTGTGTGTGTGTGTGTGTGTGTGTGTGTGTGTGTGGTGTGTGTGTGTGCGTGTGTGCGTGGGTGTGCGTGCGTGGGTGTGCGTGTGTGTGGTGTGGTGTGTGTGTGTGTGTGTGTGTGTGTGTGTGTGTGTGTGTGTGTGTGTATTTAACAGATATATAGTTTGAGCATCAGAGTGGAAGATATCCACACACACGTACACGTATAAGGGCTTCTCCTACGCACACCCAATCTCACTCGGTATAACTGGCTCTCAGACCGTCCAGGAAGGTAATCGACACACTCTGAATTACATTTGCTTCCGTGTCTCTGGGGGTTGTATTGTAATCCACTCCGGGCTGGTGAGTGATCAGGCAACGAGGAAGGTGTAGTGATGTGCGCGCCTCACCATCAACGCTGTGACCTCCACCCTAACATTATCACGACCTTGGCAATAATTATCCCTACACCAACCAACACTCATAATAAAGGTCACGTAAACAGCCATGAAGAATTACAATGTTATAAAAGTAAACCAACTGAGAATTAACCCCCAGCTTATTTCACCTGATTAATAAACACCCTGAAGCTACCTGGGGAGGGGGTTAGGTTAGGTGAGGTTAGTGTGGCTAATTGTAAGATAAACTAAGCTTGGAGTCTACTCTTCAGGTGATCCATGAAATTCTTACTAAATTGGGAAGAAAATTGAATACTGAATGAAAATCCCAAGTCCTATTGAATGTTATCAGTAATGCAATCGTTCACTAACTCCAACACAGACCATCAAATCAAGAGGAGCAAGGCAGTGAAGTGGCTGTGTCTCCCGGCGAAGGAGTACCCGCTAATGTTCCTCCATCACGGTGCAGCGAATACTCAACACAAGGAGATATGCAACTGTGTGTATTAAAGGAGTGGAGACACCCTGTACCCTCCCACAGTTGACTACAAGCACCCAGGGATGTGTGTGTGTGTGTGTGTTGTGTGTGTGTGTTTGTGTGTGTGTGTGTGTGTGTCTGTGTGTGTGTCTGTGTGTGTGTGTCTGTGTGTGTGTGTGTGTGTGTCTATGTGTGTGTCTGTGTGTGTGTCTGTGTGTGTGTCTGTGTGTGTGTATCCGTGTGTGAAGTTGACCGGGCTAGTTTGACAGCTAAGCAACGTAGTGGTCTCGATGAAAGTCAACCCCAACAGGTCACCACAACCGACAACAGGTCACGAGATCTCCTGCGCTGAATAAAATCGACTGGTGTTGGTCAAATAAAATATAAAACCGGCGTCCCTACCGTGAAGTGGCTAAATATACTGAATTCCGCTTTTTATAATGGCACAGTAATAAGAGTGAACCAGGAAGTAAATTATATATGAGTATTGTGTTGAAACGATAGTGAAGGCTGGAGGGGGGGGAGGGGGAAGCAGTGTGTATTGTCTGTGTCGTGCTGTGTGTTTGTCTGTGTCGTGCTGTGTGTTGTCTGTGTCGTGCTGTGTGTTGTCTGTGTCGTGCTGTGTGTTGTCTGTGTCGTGCTGTGTGTTGTCTGTGTCGTGCTGTGTGTTGTCTGTGTCGTGCTGTGTGTTGTCTGTGTCGTGCTGTGTGTTGTCTGTGTCGTGCTGTGTGTTGTCTGTGTCGTGTCTGTGTGTTGTTGTCTGTGTCGTGCTGTGTGTTGTCTGTGTAGTGACCAACATGGAAACCGAACAACTACACCGTCGAACGAATGCAATGCCTGATGGACAGGCTACTAAAGCGAAACCCAACAAACTGAGCAATCGGCAGTCCATTGCAACTCTCCCTCTCCCCAGTCGTTGCAACACTTGCACCACATTATCAGGAAAAGGGAGAGCCAAGATGTGTGAGCAGCCTGCTCTCCTGCCTCACCACATAAATCAACTCAAGCGCAGCCATCATCCAGCTCCTCATACCTCTCATCATCATCAAAACCCCCCAAAAGTCCTATGGCGACGGACGAGTGGCGACGGGGACAGACAGAGATGATTGCCGGAAGTCTCTAGTCACAACCCTACACATGGGCGGCACAGATAAGATAATCGTTTATGCACTGGGATCTAGGCAGCAGTGCAATCCGGTCCTGTCTGTGCGACTGAGCAGCCCTTTCGAGGAGCCACTCTGTTCACCCCACACGAGGAGGGGGCTAGAAAAGGTGCCCTAAACATAGCCTGCCTAAAAACTCAACCTGACTGGGCAACCGCACGCAGTAATGTCATCCTTATGCGGTCGAGAAAACAATCAAAATCACAGATCCAAACAAAAACAAACCATACAACCTCTTATGGTCGCTGCATGGAAAGTCAGCACCCTACTGGCACAAATGAGCATCCTGAAAGAAGAACTGCCCTTGTGGCAAAAGAGCTGGCTCGGTATAACATCGACATAGCAGCCATTAGTGAGTCCCGGCTTCCAGATGAAGGCCAACTCACAGAGCATGGGTCTAGCGATACCATCTTCTGGAAGGGTAAGCCTACTGCGGAGAGAAACCGCATTTATGGAGTTGGCTCTGCCATCCGCCATCGCATCCTTCACAGGCTAATTGAATGCCTATTGGGACCAACGAGCGCCTCAAGACGCTTCAAGTCCCAATGAATCTCTCATGTCATGCCCTTTCATCAGTGCATACGCCCCAACACTGGATGCAGAGGATGACATCAAGGAGGCATTTTATGCCGACCTCGACAGAGTGCTAACCTCTATCCCCAGAGAAGACAAGGTTGTGCTCCTTGGCACCTTCAATGCCAGAGTTGGCAGATCTGCGAACATTTGGCTGGGAACCATAGGGAGAAATGGACTAGGAAAGCGTAATCCCAACGGGCTACTCCTCCTCCTCAGCAAGTGTGCTGCGCACAACCTCACTATCACCAATACCTTGTTTCGGCAGGCCGACAAGCTTAAGGGTTTGTGGCAACACCCACGATCCAAACACTGGCACCTCATTGACTACATCATTGTCAGGAAAGAGATTGCCGAGATGTCCTCATCACCCGTGCCATGCGTGGCTCAGACCACTGTGACACTGATCATCGACTTGTCAGTGCCAAACTCTCACTTCATGTCACCCGAAAACGGCGAGGCAGCAAGCCTCCAGAAGAGGTTTTGATATTAAGCGTCTGGAGGACCCAGCACTAGCACATGCTTTCGAGAGCAGCTCGAACACGGGCTTATAAACAACTTAACAGCAAATAACGCGAATCCCAGTGCCGAATGGGATACTCTCAACACTGTTATGACAAAAACCTGCAGAGAGACCCTCGGCCAGATCAAAAGAATGCACCAGGATTGGTTTGATGAAAAGGACCCGGCAATCAAGGTACTCATCGATGATAAACGTGATTAACGGCAGCAGTGGGGGGGAAACGAAAAATGGCAACAATTGCCTTACATGAGATTAACGGCAGCAGTGGGACGAAAACGATTAATGGCAACAATTGCTTTAAATGTCATTAACGGCAGCAGAGAGGCGAAAACGAAAAATGGCAACAATTGCCTTAACATGGCGATGTGAACGGCAGCAGTGGGGGAAAAAAAAATGGCAACAATTGCCTTACATGTGATTAACGGCAACAGAGGGGCGAAAAGGAAAAATGGCAACAATTGCCTTACATGTGATTAACAGCAGCAGTGGGCAAAAACGAATAAATGGCAACAATTGCCTGTGATTAACGGCAGCAGGGGGCGAAAACTAAAAATGGCAACAATTGCCTTACTTGTGATCGGGCAACAGTGGGACGAAAACGATTAATGGCAACAATTGCCTTACTGTGATTAACGGCAGCAGTGTGGCGAAAACGAAAAATGGCAACAATTGCCTTACTTGTGATTAACGGCAGCAGTGGGGTGAAAACGAAAAATGGCAACAATTGCCTTACTTGTGATTAACGGCAGCAGTGGGGCGAAAACGAAAAATGGCAACAATTGCCTTACATGTGATTAACGGCAGCAGAGGGGCGAAAACGAAAAATGGCAACAATTCCTTACATGTGATTAACGGCAGCAGTGTGGCGAAAACGAAAAATGGCAACAATTGCCTTACTTGTGATTAACGGCAGTAGTGTGGCGAAAACGAAAAATGGCAACAATTGCCTTACATGTGATTAACGGCAGCAGTGTGGCGAAAACGAAAAATGGCAACAATTGCCTTACTTGTGATTAACGGCAGTAGTGTGGCGAAAACGAAAAATGGCAACAATTGCCTTACATGTGATTAACGGTACCAGTGGTGCGAAAACAAAAAATGGCAACAATTGCCGTCACCTTCCGCCA
Organism: Homarus americanus; assembly: GCF_018991925.1. Taxonomy (NCBI): domain Eukaryota; kingdom Metazoa; phylum Arthropoda; class Malacostraca; order Decapoda; family Nephropidae; genus Homarus; species Homarus americanus. The sequence continues at coordinate 1,064,921 of NW_024745117.1, read as the reverse complement.
ACATAACACCATCACACTACCATCACTGCACCAATAAAATGCACCATTTCTCCAACATATCTCCATTTCACCTCCCCCCAAACACTCCATTTCTCCACCATTTCGACAACATTTCCGCTCCTCTCAAGACCATTTCGACAGTGGTGGTGGTGGTGAAGGAGTGTCTGTTTCGAAGACCGGATATTGGGGCGGCCGCAGCTGCCTCACACAACGAACCAAAACCCCATTTTTTTTCCTTCTTTCTTCTGTCCTTCATTCCAACGATTTCCATTATTCTTCTTTTTTCACTCATTGTAGTTGAAAATTTAACACAAGAAAAAAAAGAGATAAAAAAAGAGAGTATGTCATCTATTTCGTGTTAGTGTGAGATATAAAGGGGAATTTCTCATTTATTTCCCAGTAACTCAGGTTAGTGAGAATCTGTTATATATTTCGCAATGTTTCTGGTTATACAGTAGTGGTGAGAATTTGTCATATTTCGTTATGTTTCTGATTATATGATAGTGGGAATATGCCACATATTTCTCACCTGTCTGAGTTACACAGAAAAAAATTTCTTAAATTTAGCACTAGTTCGGGTTATAAGGAAATTATGTCACTTTTGTAGTATTGGTCAGAGTTATAATGCCAATATGCACTACCCTATAGTCGTACACATCCACCATCGTGCCACATATGTACATACAGTACACTCAGAATTGCATATATGTACACTCGCCTGCACTTATACCTAATACAGTGACTGGCACATTTTTGTGAGATGTGGCACCTCTGTGTTTGTTTACATCGTATTTAAACTCCCGGAATGGACCTAAGGAACCTCACAATAGCAACCAGACTACGGATGCTAGATAAACATTCCACAGTTGCCACATCTCACAAAAGGTGCCATCCACTATCCCAGGTATAAGTTCAGGCGACTGTACATATGAGTAAATGGTGTACGTATTACTTCCCGTCGTACAGAATTAAGGTAGGTTATGTTAGGTTAGGATTGGTTAGGTTTCGTTATGTTAGATTAAGTTATGTAGGCATATGTTAGCACAGGTTAGCTTACGTTAATTTACCAAAGGTTACCATAGGTTAGATCAGCTTAGGTTTTGGTTAGGTTAGGTGAGAATTTGTCAAATTTCAACAAGCTCTCTGTGGAATCTAAAGGAAATCAGACTAAGCGTTGTTGTGAAGAGGACAAAAACATGAAACAAAATGAATGAACAACGAAGAACGAAAGAAAAACAATAAAGTAAAAAAAAAAGAATAAAAAAAATAAACCAAATATGAAAACAAAGAATAAGAGGAGAAACAAAACTAGAAAAACAAAAATTAACAAGAGTAACAGTAATAAAAAATAAAATAAATATCAAGAAAACAAGAAACAAAAATCAAATAATTCAAGATAACAAAAAATAACTACACAAGAAGAAAAACACAATACACAAATAATAACAAAACCCCCAAATAAAAATAAAATCCCTGCAAGACTCAACCCACAAAACCTAAAAACAAAACCCCGGCAACTCAACCCACAAAACTTAAGAAGAGGAACCCCAATTCCCTCAGACTGTGGGGTAAGGGGGTGGAGGAGGTGTGGGGGGGGTGGGGGGAGGGGGAGAGCAAACACCGTAAACTGGTGCGGAAATTAATAGAGGGTGACCCGTGTTGACCCAGCCTGACCCAGCCAGTCTTAGAGCACCGCGTTATGACCGTCCGCGTCTCACTCAGGGCAATATTGGGTGGGGGTGGGTAGGGGTGGGTAGAGGGGTGGTGGGTGGTGATGGGGGACTCGCCACACTCCAGGCTCCACTGACTATTGGCGTTCCCCGCTCCATGCTCTACTGACTATTGACGTTCCCCGCTCCATGCTCCACTCATTTTTTTATGCACCATGCTCTATGCTCCACTCACTATTGCCTCTTCATGCCCGACTTACAGTACTACTGATGCTTCATATAGAGTACAATTTTTACTTCACGTTTCATGTTCCATTCACTACTGATTGCTCCATTAACTATTAACGCTTTACGCTCCAGGCTCTATCCACTATTAACGCTCCACCACTTGGCTCTAAGATCCGTGTTCCATCCACTATTAACGCTCCACGCTCCACCTTGAAATTTTCAATATTCAGCTCATAATGCTCCACTATCCGGTGATGAATATTTACGTGTCACTCTGGTATATACTGGGGGTCTATGCTCCACCTTGCACTCACCCTCGAGGTTCCCAATTGTTCATCCAGTACGCCCCAGGCACTAGGTCACTCATGCCCCATGCTTACAAACACCAACCTATGCTCCGTTTCTCTGAGAGTCACTACTTCCTCAGCATGCTCCAACCTAGCTACCAATAGTTTAATCGTCTTCTCAATTATGCCCCACTAACACTCCAACAGCACCTTTATGCTCCACCTTCCTTCCACAATCCTTTATTTCACCCATCAGTCCCCACCAATCCTCCCACAGTCCATTACACTACTCCACCTCCTAGCTCTACCCTCTCGCTCAGCCTCCACCCTCTCGCTCCGCCTCCACCCTCTCGCTCCGCCTCCACCCTCTCGCTCCGCCTCCACCCTCTCGCTCCGCCTCCACCCTCTCGCTCCGCCTCCACCCTCACCCCTCATGCTCCTCCACCCTACGCTCCACCGGTTTTATTGCCCTGTTATCTCTCTATATTTCCCGACGTGAAGAGAGCTTGAGAAAGTGAACCCCGGCAAGTTGAGGAAATAACCCGACTGTCTTTGTGGCCACCAAGACAGTCTTGTGGCCACCGTGACACTCTTTGTAGCCATTGTGATTGTCTTTGTGGCCATTGTGACTGTGTGGCCACAGTGACTGTCTTTGTGGCCACCAAGACTGTCTTGTGGTCACCAAGACTGTCTTGTGGCCACCAAGACTGTATTTGTGGCTACCGTGACTGTATTTGTGGCCACCGTGACTCTCCTTGTGGCCACCGTGACTGTTCTTGTGACTACAACTACTACTAGTAGTATGATTAATATTCTTGTTAAATGTTGTTTTGTTTTGTCTTTGTTCTGTTTTGTAATGTCGTTATTGTTGTTGTTACTCGTGGTGATTGTGCTGGTGGTGGCGGTAGTTTTGTTTTGCTCTTGTTGTTGTTGTTGTAGTTATAATTGTTGTTTCTGTTATTAAAGTCAGTGTAGTTGTTGTTATTTTTGCTGTTGTAGTTACCGTAGTTGTTGTTGTTGTTGGGTGGTGGTAGTTGACCCAGATAATTAGTCACACTGAACGTCACGCTCCACCCTAGTAGAAGTAGTTGTTGGGTGGTGGTAGTTGGCCCAGATAATTAGTCACACTGAACGTCACGCTCCACCCTAGTTTAACCTCCCACCAATATATCTCTTTTTCCCCCGAGTGTTATTTACCAGGTGAGCGGACGTGGCCCTTACCGGCACATTATTAGCCAGAGGTCCTTGATGAAAATGTGGCACTGGTCACACTCACACATGGCAATATGGCCGTCATGCACCACTATAATGAAATTGGCACAATGACACACGCCGTGGCTCATGTGCAACATTTATCCTGATGAGTCACGTAGAGACAGACAGACAGACAGACAGACAGACAGACAGACAGACAGACAGACAGACAGACAGACAGACAGACAGACAGACAGATAGACAGACGTTACTTAAAATCGGATTAAAGGTTCTAGTGAGGATTTTGTTTTGTGTACGAGTATATTGAAGGAAATAACTGATTTATATTAAAATATTTTTTTTTGGTGTGTGTGTGTGTGAGTGAGTGAGTAAACAAAAGACTGAGCGAGTTACTGAGTGAGTGAATGAGTGAGTGCCAGTGAGTGAGTAACTGACTGAGTGACTGACTGACAGGGTGAGTGACAGCGAAACGTACACAACTAACAATTAAGACCCGCCAACCAGCTTTTCCTCTTACCATCATCAACAAGGTGTCACTCCAACGTCACTCCTCCACCACCACCCTACACCAACACCCCTTCACCATCACCCCACACCAACACTCCTCCACCATCACCCCACACCAACACCCCTCCACCATCACCCCACACCAACACTCCTCCACCATCACCCTACACCAACACCCCTCCACCATCACCCCACACCAACACTCCTCCAACATTACCCTACACCAACACCTCCACCATCAACACACACCCAATACTCCTCCCACCATCATCTCACACCAACACCTCCATCATCAACACACACCAACACCCTCCACCATCATCCCACACACCAACACTCCTCCACCATCAACACACACCAACACCTCCACCATCAACACACCAATACCTCCACCATCATCTCACACCAACACTCCTCCACCATCAACACACACCCAACACCTCCACCATCAACACACACCAACACTCCTCCACCATCATCCCACACCAACACTCATCCAACATCACCCCAAACCAACACCCCTCCACCATCAGTCCTCACCAACACCCCTCCACCATCACTCCTCACCAACACTCATTCACCATCACCCCAAACCATCACCCCTCCACCATCGCCCCTCACCAACACCCTCCACCATCAACACACACCAATACCTCCAACCATCATCCCCACACCAACACTCCACCATCAACACACACACCAACACCCTCCACCATCAACACACACCAACACCTCCCACCATCAACACACACCAACACCTCCACCATCACTCCTCACCAACACTCTCCACCATCACCTCACCAACACCCTCCACCATCACCTCACCAACACCCCACCATCAACCCTCACCAACACCTCCACCACATGGCTGGCTTTTCACACAGGCTATCCACCAAACCTTTATATATATTTTCCTGGTATTTTTTCTAATACATCCCGTGTCCATATTTTAGACCTGTATATGTAAATAAACACGGAGAAAATAAACAAAAATATACACCAAATACTCAAAATAAACTAAATTTAAAATTTTCTATAACCCAAAAGTGTGTGTATATATATATATATATATATATATATATATATATATATATATATATATATATATATATATATATATATATATATATATATATATATATATATATATATATATATATATATATATATATATATATATATATATATATGTGTGTGTGTATGTGTGTGTGTGTGTGTGTGTATATTTGGTATACTATATATGGGACTGTATGCCTGGGGGGGGGGGAGGAATATACCGTAGTATGAATTTAAGGATAACTTAAATACTCTCATCACGTAAAAAAATGTTAATTATGGATATGTAAATTGTAAACAATCTTTTACGGTGGAATATGAAGAAAGATATTAGATAAACCATTAATAAAAAACATATATAAAACGAACTTATTATATTTCATAAGTATTAAGAAAAATAGAAAAATACAAATAAATAACAAGAAGCTAAAACCAATTAATAAACATAAACACGATAATTTCTTATATACACAATAACTATACTAAAAATACTTAAGAGATTAAGTCTTTATACATATTATATATAAAGTCTACATGTATAAAAGAATATAATGTTTAAATATATACATAATGGATAAATAAAACAACAGGAAAATAAAAGTCTATGTAGATATTAAAAACAAGTTCCCATGTCTATTTCTTTAGGCTAAACCAGATATCATTTAGTCTCGCTTAAATATTCGTCCTTTTTTCTTAATAATGTAGCAAAAGGGTGACGAGTGACGAAATACTGAAAAAACATGTGCATGATTTAATTAACCAGAACATTTATAGAAATATGGGAAAAGTAATGAAATGCTCATATTTTCAGCCCTCCGGCTGTCATGCTCTTTCAATAAAACCGTTAATTATTATTATTATTATTATTATTATTATCATTATTATTATTATTATTATTACGCACACACACAGATACACAAACACGAATACAGACAGTTATGCATTCATACATATACGCACACGCACAAACAGTTACATACACACACACTCACATACATGCATGCATGCATGCATGCATGCACGCACACACACACACACAAACACTCCTCCACCATCACCCCACACCAACACTCTTCCACCATCACCCCACACCAACACCTCCACCATCACCCCACCAACACCTCCACCATCACCCCACACCGGCCACCTCCTCCACCATCACACCATTCAACATTCTCCACCATCACCCCACACCAACACCTCCACCATCACCACACCAACATTCCCTCCACCATCACTCCCCACACCAACTCCGTCTTCGCCAGAGCTATAATCTACTCCATGCGACATTCTCCCAAATTAACGCGTATGCGTCACCAGCCTGGTCGTCTTCTCTCTCAACTCTACCCAACAACGTCAGCTTGATAAGGTACAGAAGAGGGCTCTGAAGAAATCATGTCAAGTGCAGACTACTCTGGCTACAATAACGCTCTCTCCACCTTGAAATGCTTATCCTCAGTGATTCCTCTAACCCACTGCCACAGCAGTCCCCGCCCACCTGCGCAGTTCGCTCACAACAAAAATTCAGCCCATAAGAGCCTGCACTGATAGATATAAGAATAGCACCACCTCTTATCTATTGTTAAAAATAATAAACAACTCCTGATTTATGTACCGCACAGCCCTGTAAATGCATTGAACGTATTTTATGTCTAAATCACATGTAAGTTATATATTTTCAAAATAATTTGGCTGCAACCTATTAATAAACCCGTTTATTATTATTATTATTATTATTATCATTTATTATTATTACTATTATTATTATCATTATTATTATTATTATTATTATTATTATTATTATTATTATTATTATTATTACTTTCATACATATTATTATTATTATTATCATTACACATATTATTTATTATCATATTATTATTATTATTGAGTTACACACGTGCACGCACGCACAACAGGAAAAATAACAGGTGATTAATAATTGCTGACCTATTTTTCGATATTATGGGTCATAAACAACACACGAGGGAAGACGCAGAAAGTGGGGAAATCAAGGGGTTCAGGGAAGGAGGAGATGAAGGGGAGCAGAGGAGGGATGATCGGGGTTGCAGGGGAGGGAGGGATGAAGGGAAGCGAGGGAGGAGAGGGGATTTATGTATGGTGTGGAGGAGGACATGTATGGTGGCAGAGGGATAAGGGGTTCCGTGGGAAGACAAGGGCGTCCAGGGGAGGGAAGGGAGAAGGTGTCTAGGATGAAGGGGATGAAGGAGTTCAGGGATGGAAGGGAGTTCAGGGGATGGAAAGGGAGGTAAGGGGGGAAGGGGGATGAAGGAGGAGAGATGAAGCGGGTGCAAAATATATTCGTGTTTTACCGAGCAAAATATTCACGACTCCTCTTGCGTTATTCTTTATGAGTGTTTCATCTGTTTCCATGACCTGAGCCAGAATAATGAAATTAGGTCAGAGGATGAGGCCAAGGTCAAGAGAGAAGATGGTG